>NC_040036.1:16969088-17045939 GCF_003713205.1 Coffea eugenioides
GAATATCTGCATAAACTTCTTTTTTAATTAATTCTTCTAACTCTGAGATTCTTTTTTGCATCTTGGTTTCTTTCAATTGTTCTTCAATTTTTAAATAGGATTTTTCTTCCTTTATATAATTTATATGCTGTGTTACTTTAGTAATAGTATTTATTGTCTTATAAATAGAGTTTGATTGTAATATTTGTAATTCCCTTTGTTTTATTGGAGTTAAAAATTTAAAAGTGATAGTTTTTCCCATAATATTAGTAGAAATTCCTTCATGTCCTACTAAAAATGGATATATTTGAATTAAAAAAGGTGTTCCTAAAATTATATCATTACTTATATTTTTTACAATTATAAAATTATGTCTAATACAATAATCATTATTACATATTGATCCTTTTGTGAATTTATATTTTACTTGTAAATTTTCTCCATTTGCTACCATTAAAGTTTCATTTGTTCTTTCACAATATTTAGTGGGAATAATTCTTTCTTTTATACAACTTGAATCTGCTCCACTATCTAATAGAGCTACATACATTTCTTTGAAATCTTCTACTGTTATTGTAACTAAAGCATACCATTTTTGAAATGTTATTTTTTCTATTGTATTTAAATATTGTCTTTCATCTACTGGTTTTTTTGAAATAATTATTTCTTCCGCGGTTAATGTTTTTGAAGTGGAAGGTTGATTTTCTATTAATGTCATTTTTGCTTCAATTTTTAAATCTTTAGTTTTTAATTCTACAATTTCTTTTTGTAATTGTTTTACTTGATTCTTTAAATTATTAATTTCTATTTGAAGATCTTTAGTGGTTTCTTTTCTCATATTATTTATATTAGGATATTTATCTAATAATTTTGAAATGCTAAATGGTTCAATTATTTTTGGCATTTTGTCTTCTTGTATGATTAAACTTTTTAATCTCTCTAAATATTCTTTCTTAGCTAAAGGATCATCAATTTTTTCTATTATATCTAATAAAAATTCTTTATCTTCCTTTTTTGTAATTACATTTATATACTTTGAACTATTTAAACAATTACAATTTTCTTCACTTTCTGAGCTACTTTTATCATTGTAGTAATCATCTTCTGTACTTTGTTCTTTCTCATTTATTAATAAATTTATTAATTTATTCTTTATATCTTCTTCTTCTACACAAATTTCATTTATTTTTTCTTTCAATTTACATTTATCTGCTTTATGTCCTACTTTTTCACATTTATAGCATACAAATTTCTTTTTAAAAAATTTTTTACTTCTCTTTTTCTCATAATTTTCTTCTTTATTAAATTTTTTATATCTTATGTATTTTTTGTCCTTTTTTCTTTTCTTTTTATATGCTGATGGTGATTTGATTCTTTTTATGCTAAATGCTTCACAAAATGATCCTACTTCTTTTGTTTTAAAACCATACTTAATCTGAAGTTTTAATTCTGAACATAATATCAAACCTTTTTTTTTCACAAAAGCAAATAATTGTCCAAAAGTAATATTTTCGAATGAAATAACATCTGTTCCCGTCTCTTTTTGTAAATTATCCATTATTCTTTGTGAAAATAGACTTGTTAATCCTGTAATAAATCTTTCTTTCCAAAATGAAGCATTACAATCTGTTTTCTAATACATTAGTTAAAAAACAATATCTTATACCATCTAAAGTCTGACAAAGTTGGACATCTAAAATTTGTTAAAAATGCTTTATTTGCATTTTAATTTTCCTTTTGGCATTTCCAACAAAATACATTACTATTGTGACAAATTAGGAAATTCTGCAGCCCATCTGATTGTACTTGAATTTACCTTGATTATCTTCAATGTCTGGTGTATGATCTAAATGATAAGTTGTTTCTGAAGTGCATTTAAAGGCATTAGTCCCACCAGTTTTTCTAATTGCCTTGTAAATCCTGAGACAATAATTCGCTACATTTCTTTCTTGAATATTTTTGAGCTTATAGGCTAAACCTGGCCATTCCTATCTTGTAAAAGTATTTAATACTCATCATTTGCTCCTGCCATCTTATTTCATTCATTAAAAAATTGGAATCTCCATCGTATTAGTAAGTTATGAAATTTTTGCATCTCTCTTCATATGTTTGGAATATCTGGGGGACTAGGGTTCTTGGAATAATAAATTTTTGCGGTGCTTACCAATTTGCCAAATCTTGTTTTATTATTTCTAATAGGTTTCTTTTCTTATTTTATTTATTTAGATTATTTCCTTCCTCCTTTAAATTGATCTTCAAAATACGTGGAAAATTATATCTTATTCACTTGCTAAAAACTTGATCTCTTCTGATGATATTTCTTTAATTATTACATTTCTATGTATTATTCTAGGAGGTTGAGGGTTGGAGCTTCTGTTGTTAAACTTTGCCAAATGTTTGAGATATTCTATTTAGATATATTATCTGTATTATTTATTTTTTTGGAGTTATTAAACACTTTGAATTAATTCTTTTCTCTTTCTCCAAGTCAAGTTTCTAGGTGAAAATGAGGTGCTGAAATAATCAATTAGGAAAATTTACTGGTTTTTGAATACTATCTATCTTAGTACTTATTACTTCTATATGTTGTGATATCGTATGAAGAATTTGATTTGTATAATTATTTTGCTGATATAATTTTTTGATATCATCTAAATTTACATTATTATTACTACTATTTGCTTCAGTTTCTCTACCTTTTTTAAAAGGGGACGCAATTATATCTCCTTATCCTATGTTAATTTTTACTTCTTGTAGTGGAGGATGAATTGATGTTATTATTTGATCGTCCTTTAATTTCCATTTTTTATATAAATTAGTTTGAACATTTATTTGTGGAGTATTATATACATCATTTATTCCTGTCTTTGAAATATAGAATGATAGCCAATTAAAGAAAGGAAAATCAAATTTTCTAGTTTCTAATTCATTTTTCCATTCTAATATTAATTTTTCTTTATATTCAGAAGATAATTGAGAAAATCATATTCTTTTTTCTGTATTTTCTTCATCATCAAAATCTTCTTGTAAATATTTATGATTTATTTTATATTCTTTAATTATTACATTTATTTCTGCTTTCATTTGAGAATGTGTTGGAGAATATTCTGATTGGTTTTGATTAATTACTTCAGGGACAGGGGTTTTAAACTTAAATGTTGAAGAACTTTCCGGAATAAAATTTGTATCGATTGACTCATAACTGGATCTTCTAGCTGGTATCCATGAATGGCTTGAAGTTAAAGGTCTTTCTCTAAATAAAGAAAATCTCATTAAAACTTTTCCATCAAGTTCTTCTATAATATCTTCTGGATTTGTTTGTTCTATATTTCTAGGTGCTTGTGGATTTTGTATTATAAATTCACTAGGAATAGTGATTTCGTTCCATTTTAATCTTTTTGAAGTATAAGTAGTAGGTCTATCTGCATCAACTTGCAATAGAGTTGTTTCTTCTTTTAAAGTTTGAGTCATAATAAATTTTGGATTTAGTTGCGAAGACAACGGTCTATAATATATTCTATAAATTATAGCAAAATTCTTTGTATGTTTTTCAAATTCGTCTCCTTGTAAATGAATATCTAATATAACTGAATTCAGAACATGTGGATAAGTTAGATCTATTGAAAAATTTGGGGCACAGTTAAAGTAAATTGGTCCATTACATACATTTGTTTGAATCATGGATAAAAGTGAAGTTTTATATCTTTTGAGTCTTGTATCTCTTAAGGCTAGATATATAGGAGCATCTACTCCTAGATGAAATAAGAGTTTTACTGCAACTTGAATTAAACCGATATGAATATATTTGTATCCTTTACTAAGATATTTTTGAATTGTATTATGATTCAGCAATGGAATGAATTGATATTCTTCTTGAATATAAACGATTTCTTCTTGGGTTTTAACTGATAAAGTTGTTGGCTTATAAGAAAACAAGCAACCCGTGACACCTGGTCGTTTCTGAGAAGACCTCCCACACTTGCAACAACAATCAAACTTCAAGAAAGTACTTTATAACAAAAATAGAAGGGGAAAAAAGGATATTCGCGAATAGCAGAATTAAAGAAGGAAGATGAAGATAGAATGGAAGAATGAGAATCAAGGACAGAGTATGAGATTTTGAAGGAGAGAGAAGATGAAGTTAGAAATGGAAGAATGGGAATCAAGAAAAGAGTATGAGAGATATGGATTGAAGAAATGACTAAATTTCATAAGTTGCCAGTCTCCATTTATTAGTCATTCAACAATTAATTCCCAAGTAAAAGATGACTCCCAGTAGTGGCACTATAATAAAACAACACAGCCTCTCAAACTATAAACTATACCATGTAAGAAAGAAATTTGGAGTAGAGAAGGGGAAAGAAAAAAGAGAATATTTGAAATTTGAAAGGAGAAATTTTCAAGAAAGAGAAATTTGGAAGTAAGAAAGAAGGTAAAGTTGAAAAATGGAAGAATCAGAATCAAGAAAAGAGTATGAGAGAGATGAATTGTAGAGCAAGATGATGAATTGTATTGATTAGTGTAAAAGAGTAAATTGTGTTGATGGTAAGAGGGAAAGGAGAAGCATTATGAAATAGATGAGTATGATGATGAGGAGAATATAGCACAATTTCTGGGTGCTTGTTCTCTTTTTCCTTAGGACTACATTCTTGATATTGAATATTCCCCACGGTTGTGCCTTAGGCAGCAGAAGTTTTCGCTGTTGTCTTCTCCTTCTTCCTTTGCGATCAACATATTCTCTTTTTTCTGTATCAAGCCAAAGTGTCTGCATCTTGATTTGGCTTGGAATGAACTTGTATGAGTGTAGAAGTCTTTTGCAACTGAAATTAGAGTTAGTGTAGGTGAGTGGAAGGAGGCAAAGAGAGAATTTTGCAGGAAAAAAAAAATGATATAATGGAGTTTGGCAACCATTTTGCAATTAAAATTAGAGTTAGTGTACGCAAGTGGAAGGAGGCAATGAGAAAGAATTTTGCAGGAGAAATTGATGTAATGGAGTTTGGCAACAGTTGGATAACCCTCATTATATATAAGTGCATGAACTACTCTACCTCCATAGGTTGGGGAAATGATAGAAAATCTCAATGCATGTTGGTTTTGCACAGAATTTGATCTGTAGAACACCTTACTGGGCAATCCAACACGTTATTATGTCCCCAGTATACTTTATGCAATTGTTCATTTAGCTGAGGCTTTTATTTTGCTACAAATCCTGATTATCAGATTCTGTACATAACCTTAGAAGCAAAATTGAATCAAGCTTAGTCTTCAAATAAATCTGATCTACCATAAAGAAAATTCGAAATCCACCATCAAAGTTGGCATTGACTTTTAGGTCAGTTCGTGAAAACTCTTAAGTACACATTACACAGTGACGATAATATGCGTTAAGTTCGGTAAAGCCCTAATATATGCATTATCATTTATGTCTTATGGTAATTAAAGTTGGACATTTATGTAGCATGAGGATTTTTACAGTAACAAAAATCCAAAGACGAGATGGAATTTATCACTTTAGAAGTCCTTACTTTACTTTGGTACTTGAGCATTACTTTGAAGTTTATATGTTGAAATAAAATATTTGTTAAACACCTGAAGTCATTTGGGTTCTATACAAGGGATGGAATACCATAGATAGGTGAGGGATTATTTTTTTTTCTTTTTTCCCCTTTAGTCTCTAAATTTGTGTGTTAGTTTTTCTCAGGCCAGTTAACTGACTGTTCATTCATTCATGAAAGGCATGCACATCACTTGGGAAAGACTACAATATTTGCTAAAAATCCTGATTATCAACAAAAGTTGAGATCAAACAAAGTGATTATTAGGTACCATGTATAACCAATAGTAGTAAGAACATTCTCTTAGAAACCTTAGTCCAAAAAAATCCCTTTGACTCCTGGGCGAAGACTCTTCAACACATATATTGTGACCTGAATTAGACTAAGAAACCAATTGTGAAGTTGATGAGAAGACTATATGGAGATTGGTTTCTAAATTGCCTCCCCCCAGCCCCCAAAAATATTTTTTGAAGGGAATGAAGTATTGGCCTTAAATTTTCGAATTAGTTCCAAATTAAGCAAGCAACATAATTTCATGACATGGGTTACCATCATTATACCTTAGTATTTAAAAAAAATTGTTACCATAAATCTTTCCAGCCATTAGTGTAAATCTCATTTTTTTTTGTTTCCTTTCGTTCACTAGGGATCCATCCGCAACATTATGGTAAACAACAAGAATCAAGAAAAATAATATATCACTGAACTTTGGGATACTCTCTGATCTTAACATGGACGGGAGATATATATATATACATATATAGATTTAGGAATCTAGTAATCTACTTTTGGACCAAATAATCGTGTCATGTTAGTAATTTTAGTTGCTGGGAAAGGAATGAATACTCGTTGTGTCATCGTCATGTATGGGCGACACTAAGAGCTCTGGTAAATAAAGTTGGGAATTTGTGTAGAATAACGATGTGGACAGCAATAGAAATCCAAAGATGAGATGGAATTCATCATGATAGAAAAATATTTGTAATTTCTTTTGCATTGATTTCAGTTTGATACTTAAGCATCATACAAAGGATATTTTAATTAAAAATAATTAAAATTGTTAAACACCTAAATTATTTGCTTTTTTTAAAAGCAAGATTATTTGGGATCTTGTGTAATGATGGACCCAAAACAATAATCAAACATAAACTCACAGGAAAAATTCAAGACCAATGATATAGAGGCAAAGGAATTTTCTTCTCTATTTCACAAGAGTTGCGACTACACAAACCACAAAATAGAGACTTCTATATGGCTGACTCCTATTAGTAATACATCTTGGACTTGTATTCCACTCGAACCCATCATACAAACTGAACATATAAACTAATACTAATAACTAATTACATTAACTTGGTTTAATTATTTCCTATATAGTCTCTCTTAAATGAAACTCCTCTAATTTGGATATGTCTAACATCTTCTTTAATCTCACAAACGTCTCGATCTTCAATGCCTTCATGAAAATGTATGACACTTGCTTTTCAGTTCTACAATAATCTACTTCAATCTCCTTCTCTCGAACCAATTCATAAATGAAGCAATATTTGATATCAATATGCTTACCACACACATAGAGAACAGGATTCTTAGACAACTCAATGGCTGATTTACTGTCATAATAAATTTATTTTTGTAGAATCAACCTACTTGTGCTATAGAGCACCAAACAAGTAATGCAACAACAAAACCTGAGTAGCACTGCTAGTTGCTGCAATATACTCTGCCTCCGCTGCAGACAATGCAATTACTTGCTGCTACTTAGAATTTCAAGAAAACACCCTAGAACCGATGAAAAATGTATATTTTGAAGTACTCTTCTTCTCAACTATATCACCTGTCCAATCACTATCTGTGTAGTCAAATAATTCAACTAGATCATTTCCTGAATGAAAAATGTCATCATTGTGATTACCTCCAATATACCTCAAGATTCTTTTAATTGCTGTAAATGTGACTAATTTGAATTTTTTATGAACCTGCTAATCAAACCAACAGAAAAATTAATATATGATCTTGTAGATGTAAATATCTCAAATTTCCTATCAAACTTATAAAGTAGGTGGGATTCACATATTCATTAGCACCCTCCTTGATCAATTTCAATTTTTTTTCAACTAGCGTCATAATTGTGTTCTCTATATCCATATTAAACTTTATAATATCATTTGCATATTTCTTTTAAAATATAAAAATTTCACTGTCAGATTAAAAGACTTCAATTCCTAGAAAATATGACATAAGTCCCATGTCTGTCATCTCAAATTACTTAATCATGACTTCCCTAAATTTTACAATCAACTCTGAATTATTTCTTGTAAAAATTAAATCATTTATGAACAAGAATACAATAGAATATCACCATGGACAAAAGATTTAATATATAAAGTATGCTCATATGGACACCTCTAAAAATCATGAGTAAGAAAATAAGAGTCAATCCTCATATACCATGCCCTCGACCTTGTTTCAATTCATTCAAAACTCTATTCAAACTGTACACCTTATTTTATTGACCTCTTCTGACAAATCCTACAGGTTGCTCCACATATATTTCTTTATTAAGTACTCCATTTAGAAAAGTTGACTTGAAATCTATTTGATAAATTCTGTAGTTATTTTGGGCAACTAGAGAAATTACCATACGAATTGTGTCAAATTTGGCAACAAGCGTAAATACTTCAAAATAGTGAATTTTGCGCTTTTGCTTCTGTCCTTTCACCACTAACCTCGCCTTACACCTATCAACTACTTCACTGAATTTAAATTTCGTCTTATACACCTATTTCACTCTAATGACATGTTTACACTACAACAAAAATGGTTTTTCCTGACACGCCTATAAGGACACTTGCTGGTTTTTGTCATTATAGCACTTCTATCGTGACACTTATTATCAATTCAATAATATATACTTTAATTTTTTTTATTTTATCTAATATAAAAATAATAATGTGTCTTTAGATTCCCTATCATGACACTTGAAAAAATGTGAGATACACCAAACAATTAAAACATAAAACGATGTCGTTTGATTTTGGCGAAAGATTCCTTTGCCAAAACACTTAGTGAAATTTAAAAACTCTCTCACAAACTCTCTCGCTCTGCAAACTATCTCTCAAAACTCCCCCATTTTGGTTTTTTCATCTTCTGCCTCGGCCGCCGCCCCACTCCCCCATTTTCAGTTGCTAAGTCGGCCGCTTCTCAGCCCTATTCGGTCAACCACGACACCTGCACCAATAAGCCTTCCCTCTCTTTGCTAGGACAAAAAGAATAAGAAAACAGATACTCGTGCTCTTTCCTTTTTCTTCTTTCCTCTGAAACGCATCCGCATGCTTCTCCTTACTGACTAGATATTCAGGTTGAGCATGCCGAGGAGTAGAGTAGGCGAAGGTTGCTGCCATCATCTCACTGGAGTCCAGCCACTACAATGGAAATCATCATTGTAAAGTTTCCCGCACTCTTATACCTTTTTCCCCCCTTAATTGTATTGTTTTCTTCTTTGTCTGCAATCATGTCGGTTATGCTTTACTTCTTCTTGTTAATCGATTTTAAGTGGTTGGAATTGATCATAGGTTTGAGTAGAGTTTTAGATTTAAAATTCAAGCTCAGCCCGTATAAGGAATTGATGAAAAAGAAATTTCAAAACCTTTCATGCTCACTACTTGTTTGTCGGAAGGTTCGAATGAAAAAAGAAGGAAATTTGCAAGGAAGCGAACAGAGAGGTGAGAAAGTAAAGACAAGGAAAGAGCATAATTCTTTTTGAAGAAAACAGAGATAGGAATCAAATTTCATGGAACCAATGCCCAATTGTGAGGGAAAGGTATGCAGCAATTCTGCGTAAATAGTACCCAATTGTAAAGGTTCAGAAGCAGTGAGCCCACCACTTTCATATGCCTCCAAATACCCTTATTCCTTATTATAGTGGATGGATCATGGATGACAATTTGATAATGTCGTGCTACCTTCAACTTTTTCAATGGAATTTTCTTTTTTTTTTGTTCAGATTATTTCTATTGAGAAACTTATCACTTGTATTTTTCCCTTGTACTAAAAAAACAACTCATTACTCGTGCTAAAGAAATTATTATTGTGATGTTGTAAGCTCCTATCTAATTTAACTATGAAATATTTTTATCCAAACACAATCAAGTAGTCTTTCAATTTAATAGCAGACTTTATTTCCTTTAAATCTTGTAGTAGAAAAAAATAACATCTGCGTAGGGGCAGTATGCTCTGCTTGCTTGTCATCATATACCCAAGTAATTATGTTACTCAGTACATTGCTTAAGAAACCGTATTGAAATGTAAAAACTTCATTGTCACTTAATTGGTGTACATTTTCTGTAACTATGATAATACTTTGTGCTGAAAGAGAAATTTTGTGTGTTTATACATGAGGTAGCAGGTCCATTGAATACAACTTGGGACTCCAGAACTTCGAAAGAAGACATGGAAGATATGTGGATTCATCCCAATAGGTAAGTCTTTTAGTTTTGTGAGACATCGTCAATATTAGTTTTGTGACCCTTTGCATATCTGGGACCAACCTTTTTGAAAGGTAGGTGTCTTTTAGTTTCTTAATTATTGCAACTACTCTAACTTCAATTAAACTAGCGCTTAAGTTCTGTCTGTTCTATTCTAATTCAACGGTCAATTTAAAAGAAAAACTTCAATCACATAATAAGTTCTTGTTATGTTATAATTTTTAAAGGGAGTGCTCAGACGAATATGCTCAGTGTATTCCCTGTACTTCAACCTTTGGGTTTGTACCTGAACAGTTGAACTCAGGTTTCAATCTTCAAATTTTAATCACTTTAAGAGCTGGGACAAAAGTTGCTGCTACTATTAAAGGTTGATCTTTGCTTCCTTAAGTACATATGAAGTAGTATTAAGAAAACAATTCAGGTCCTAGTTTTAGAACTGGGCTAACACAACAGTTGTGTATTCTTTCTTTTGATGGTAGACAATTTACATTTTCCTTCAATGTTGCTTTAGGCTAAGTCACACTCTTGGAAGATCTAGGTGGAGCAGTACACATTACACAATGGTTGATAACAGCATGAACTGCTATATTAATGCAACCAATAAATCAAAACAAATCCTCGATCTCCCAAAAAGTTAAAAAGTGTCCACTAACTTCTAATGCTCATTATCTTCAATCTGACAACACTTCCATAAAAAAGTGAAAGAACCAACAGCAACCCAACAACCATACATCCATGACACGACCATACAGGAGAGTCAAGACCTACATATAGTCCTCATTTCCTTTTCCATTGTGTTCTAAGTTCGTTTTCTGCGTACCTGTGTAGTTTTACTCCATGGTAATTCATCTTTAATGCCAATTAACTATTTGTGCTCACAAGTAGACACGTCATAGGATGCCTTAAAGGGGACAAAACAAATACTCAAGCAAATATCTTAATGTTATTAATTAGTTCTATAATTCGAAAATCACTCCTTTATCCTTGTTTATTAGTATTTGATATGTTTACTTACGATATAGTCTCGATGTGCCTCGGTGCTTCCTCCAAAGTTGCATGTTTAGACCAATTTGCTTCTGCTTTATGATTGAAGTGGACATTTCTTTGCATTCAGAAGCTACGTTGCTTTAGATGAAGTCAGCATGTTGCGCGTTGACTAACTTGTCGCATTCAGTGTTTGGATAGGTGGGAGTATATTGGCATCACTTGGTTCCTTTCAGCAAATATGGTTTTCAAAATCTGAGTAAACTTTTACATCCACTCTACCTTTCAATATTCAACTTTTCTCTTCTTTTTCTCCCTATTTTCAGTCTATTTTATCTCTCGATTAACAGGTTTGAGGAACATGGAGCTTCTTATGTTCAAAGAAAATGCCCGTAAAGTACTTTACTGGTGCGGACAATTATCACATTAGACAGAAATTCATGGAGCTGACTTCACCTTGATTAGTTCGCTGATAGTATGGGTTGCTCGGTTTTAATATCCTACTTTATAGGAGCCTAAACAATGTACTATATATATATATATACTGTACCTCTCGCGGATCGTTGCTAATGTTGTACAATTATGTTAGCTGACTTTAAGTTCAACAAATTATACTGGTTAGGAAATCTTTCAAGTTTGTACTTGTTAGAGATTTGCTATGTTAGTACTTGTTACTGACTTTTAGTTCAACAAATTATATTTGAGCATTGACTTTTGCTTTTAGATTACTATATGCATTCTATTTTTTGGGATAATTTTACAAGTTCTTTGGATTTTTGATTGACGAAATGTATAGCAGGGAGCACTACCTGCAGGTTGCTTCTATATCAAAAAAAAAAATAATTCCTGGCAGTTAAAAGTATCAGCATAGCTCAGTTAAAAAAACTTCTACTTGTTACTAACTATAGCTATTCTGACACTTTCGATTATCAAGAAAAGGAATTTTTGTTGGTAGATGAGATGCTATAACAGCATAGTTTTCCTGACACATTTGATTACTACAAGGCTATCCCCACATTGGAAGGGACAACACTTATCTGAGGTGTGATGAAAGGTAAAGTGTCAGGTTAGATTATCTATACTGACACTTTTAAATTCCGTTAAAGGTCATTTTTGTTGTAGTGTTACCAGTTAGAAGAGAGATAAACTCTAAGGTATCATTCTTCTCAATAGTATGAATTTCTTTCTCCATTACTTTCACCCAACAATCATTATAGGTTGCGCCCTTATACACTACCAGATTACAATTTCCAAACAAAGCAAAATTAGTAATATCTTCATCAGAAGAAATATCATCTGGTATAGTAACATAATCCTGCAAACGAACTGACATCAGTCGCTGTGGATGTTCAATTAACTCAGTCTACGAACCCTGAAAAACTGATAATGGTTGAACACTATTTTAGTCTCCTCTTACTCATAATTTAGAGTCACTTCTACTATCTTAATATCTTTAGTAAATCAGCCCCAAACACCCCTTTCGTCAAAAGTCACTTCTCTATTCACTATCACTTTTTCTATTACAAGATTATACAACTTATAAGTTCAAAAAACTTCATTCTGGCCAATAAATCCCCCTTATCATCAAGTTTCTTCCTAAACTGATTAGAAACATAAGAGTAAGTAATGCACCCAAATACCCTGATTTTAGCGAACAAAAGGTCTTCTACCATTACAAATTTCTTGAGAATTTTTTTCGAGAATACTTTTGGTTGGACATTTGTTCATGAAATATGTGAGGACCCGTAAATTTTCTTTATTTTATAATATTTTCTTTTATTTTATCGCCTGTATTTTCTTCATTATACCCTTTTATATTGATTTTTCGAGGTTTTTATAAGTAAATATAGTTTTTAAATCATTTTTCTAGTATAAGTTAGTTCATGAGAAATAAAGAGTGTATATTGGACGTGGGACCCGCTAGTGGCATTAAGTGTGATAAATTCGACCAATTAGGTTACGTTTTGTATACCGGGATTAATTTACTAGGTGTTAAAAGATAATTAGAGATTACTTAGATGGTTTAATCTTGGAGAGATAAAAGGATAAGGTTGAACCATTAAGAGTGCCATGTATCGCGACCCGATTGGATGGTTGACTTGCCTAATTTTCTTACCTTTACTAATAGATCAATTTTGACCCAAATCATCTTCATTTTGTACCCCTCTTGGCCGAACCT
Organism: Coffea eugenioides; assembly: GCF_003713205.1. Classification (NCBI taxonomy): domain Eukaryota; kingdom Viridiplantae; phylum Streptophyta; class Magnoliopsida; order Gentianales; family Rubiaceae; genus Coffea; species Coffea eugenioides. Next base: position 16,982,273 of record NC_040036.1, read on the forward strand.
CTCAAGGAAAGAAAAGGGAGTGAGCTTCAACTTTTGGCTTCCAATTCTTGCTTATATCTTGAAATCCAACCGATTAAATCTTGAATTTGCTCACAAAAGTGACTTGCTAAAGAAGATTGAAGGTCTTGGTGGAGTTGTTTTGGAGGAGAAACACCTAAGCTACTACCTTTCTTGAGGAGTTAAGGTATTTTGCTTGGAAACTCACTATTTGTTCCTAATCATGGTAAATTAGTGATTTATGGTGGCTAAATAGGCTGTTTTATGAAAGATTTCATGGCTTAAAGTGAAGTTAACTAAATTTCTGATTTTTTTGGGGATTTTTCTGTTTTCATATGATAGTTATTGGTTGGCCATGAATAATGGCTTGATATGATGCAAAATGAAGCTTTTATATGTTAGTTGTAGTTGGTTGCGGAAAATTTCAGTTTTGTGCGAAAATTTCAGTTTTAGGGTTCCAATCTGCCCTGTTCTGACCGGCTTTATTTGCGCATGTTAGAGGCCGAATCAGGCTTAGGTTAAACATGAAAGTTGTAGCAAATGGTGTTAACTAGTTGCTTGCAAAATTTCAACTCGATCCAAGCACTGTAGCATGTGAAATGACCGAAATACCCTTAACTGCCCATGAGCCTTATTTCGCGGACAGATTCTGTTTTCGTGGAGATTTCCATTTTTGACCATGAAAATGCATGATTTAGCTTTGGAGGTCTTCTTAAGAAATGTAGGTATATGTTTTGGCTTCGAAATGCCATAAGATTCGTTTCAATCCGATAAGTGTAGCTTCAGTTATGCTTATTGTGCCGAAAGGTGTATTTTATAATCTATGATGTGTATGTGGTTGATTTGAGATGAATTGGTGTTGCTTGTAGGATGGAAAAGTAAGAAAATGTAGGGGATATGCTGTCCAAATTTTGGGAATGTTGGATTTTTTCGAGTTTGGTTTGGTTTGGGATATATATAAGAAGGGCTTTTGGGGTTGTTTAAGCCCTAGGTCCTCTCGTTACCTTTTCGTTCCAAAATCACGTTTTTGCACCCTTGCATTCGTAGTTCGTTTGGTTAGGCATACGACTCATAGTTGAGTTTCATTTGTGAATGTCGTTCCCATAGGAACCATAATTGTTTTACTTCGATCATTTTAGGACGTGCTGGTGATCTAGGAAGTATTTCGAGGGGGAACGTTTGAATTTATTTTACTTGAACTGGTGAGTGTACCACTCTCCTCATTTGTTGCTTAACTTGGTTTCTGCACCTGCAATCTGTGATTTGAATGACTGTACTATCTGTTTATTCTGTTTGAGACGAGAGTGTATTTTATCACACTCGTTCTCTTGTCTGTCTGTATGCCTATTTACTGTGTGTAATCTATTATTTGTATCTGAGTCTGTTCGGACGTCGTTTGAAGGTTAGTATCCAACGACCTTTCTGTGACCTCTGATTTCAACACCTGTTGCTAGTTACTCGAGTCGGTCCGGCAAAGGTCTGGTCGATTAGATAACGAACCACAGTAGTCTGTTTCTAGGAATCTTTGGGTATCGAGACTCTTGATTCCGGTATACTCGAATATTACCACTTCTATTTTTGTTGAGGTATTCGGACCCGGTAAGGGGTATGTTTGGTGAACGAGATTTGGTGTAAAGTGGGGTCTACGGACATGGTTGTTCTTCATACGTTGACGGAGAGTTAACGGGTTTGGATCAAGTATTGCAACCGAAAATTTTGGGCTCCTGAGAGCTACCCGTATCCTTTCTATCTATGGTGTTTGTTCATTTCCTTATTTGATTTGCATATGTGACGAATTGAATATGAAGTTCCATGATTCTTAATTGCTATTATTTTGGTACCTCATTGAGCGTAAGTTCACCCACTTCCCGTTATCTTTGTTTTCCTTATAGGGAACCACACTTTGAACCGTGATTTTGAGAAAAGGGTTGAGCTAGTGTAAACGATCTTTTGTTAGTTCTTGTGTAATCAAAACCCTAATTGTCTTTTACTTAAGTATCACGCTTTTAATTGTAAAGCTTTCAATGTATGTATATAAGTGCTTTATCATGTATAATAAGTGTATTCATTTGAGATGGTACCTTTGCATTTGTTGAGATGCTACTGGTAACCATTGGACGATCGGACGAGCGCGGCATTTGATTGATTGATTGTTCTCTTAGGGTTTCGTTTGTGCGTTATATCGGGTTTGTGTGATTTGACTCCGTAGTTCTGGCGAGAGTTGGGCAGGCGGTCCGCCAAACCCTTTGGTTCGCCTTAGGGTGAGGTGGGGCCGTTACAAAATAAATTGCACAAGAAATTGTTTCTGCTCAAAAAAATTTTGGTATATTTTTCAGTTTCAAGATACACCTCGTTATATCCATAATTGTCCTATTTTTCTTCTCTATCACTCTATTTTATTGTAGAGTATATCTAGCAATCAACTGATATTGTATCCCATTTTTTTCAAGAAAATCATCACAAATCAAATATTTTTGACTCCTATCTATTCTAAAAAATTTAATCTAATAGCCACTTTATTTCTCAACAAAAGTTTTAAAAATTTTAAATATGTCACAGGTTTCAAATTTTTGCTTCAAAAAATATACCTAATCTTTTCTACTAAAATCATCAATAAAGGTGATAAAATATCTATAACTACCATTAAAAGGAATCTCCACAGTGCACAAATTCGAATGAATAATCTCCAATGCTCTCTGGCCCTTCATGATTTACCAATCCAAAAAACATTTCTGTATTACTTGTAGACACCAAATTTTTGGTGTAATTTCATTTTTTAGTTTTTTATTTGTCGTGTTCATTTTTTAGTTTTTAGTTTCCAGTTTTATTTTTTATTTTTAAGTTTTATCATAGAATTTGTTAAAAAAGAAAAAAGAAAAAAAAGCATTCAAAAAATAGGTTTTTAGTTTTCTTGGAAAAATCATAAAAAAAAAGGAAAAAAGGGAAATTTGTTCACAAAAATATGTTTATTTCTTTAAATTCAACCTTTTTGCACTTTAGTTATTTTTATTAAGTTATTTTAAAAGAGAAAAAAGGAAAAATGAGGAAAATTTGAAAAATGGACATTTTTGTTGTTTTTATTTATTTAGTTTGTTTTTTATTTATTTATTTGTTTTCATTCTTATTATTATTACATAGTTTTGGCAATTTGTTATTATTATTATTTATATTTTATCATTTCTGTATTTATTAAGTTTAAAGTCAAAAAAAAAAAAAAAAAAAAAAAAAAAAAATGCCGCAGCATGAAAGCTGCGGACTTGCGCAGCTTGCAAAGGGGAATTGGGACGGCTCCTGGGAGTGCAAATATGGAGAAAAGGACCTGAAGTTTTTAGGGTAAGAAACATCATATAAAAGCTAGAGAAAAGCCAGCCGCAAGGGAGAGAGATAAGGAGAGCGTGAAGAAGATAAGTTGACGGCTAAGAAAACAGAGAGGAAGAGGGAAGGGAACGGCGGAAGAAAAACTGAACAGAGAAAAAAAAACAAAGAAGAGGGTAGAGAGGTTCTGGGGATAGACGGATAGAGAGCTGGGGGAAGTGGAGGTAGATAAAGGCTACGGGGAGTTCCGGAGGAGAAACCCACAAAGAGAGAGAGGATCGGGGGAGAAGGAAACAGCGAGAGTAAGAAAGGGAGGGGAGAAAGAAGGAGTTTCCTGGGTTTTGAAAGAAAGGCTTCGGTCAAGAGTGAAGCAAAGAGAGAAACAAGAGCAGCCGTGAGCTGGGAAAAGGAAAACTTGGCAGAAAATTTTGACAGGAAAGTTTTTGCGTTGAAAGCGGCTACAAATTCATCAAAGCCGAGACCAAACTTGCTGTCCTCATCGTTCTTGAGAGCTGCAACCTGGGCTTCATATTTGGTGGAGCTCATCTTCTTGCGGACAGTCATCTTAGGTTTCAACCTTACAAGGTGGTCAGGTAAATATAACTCACGCCCCTGCTGATTCAACGTGTTTCTCACAAAATTCGTACCTACGATACATGAGCAAATCAGATTTAGGTCGCCAGTTCTGTTGAGTTATTTTCTTCCCTGTCCCATGCTGAATTTCAGACAATTCCCTGGTCGAATGCTTCTTGTTTTATTGATGAATTTCTGATGTCGGATGATGTAAATAAAACCATGAGTTACATGATCTTGTTAGATGAACAAAACCAGAAAACTGTAGAAAGCCCTCGGCTTTATGATTCTCATCATGTTCGGATCCTAATGCTCCCTTGGTTGCTGCTTCTTTTTGTGTTTTTGCGATGTTAATGATGGGTTTTAGCAGTGAAAGGCTCAGATAACACGGTGTTTGTTGGCTTGGAAATGGGTTGGGAATTACTGGCTTCGCCTTTTGCATATTTGAGCAGCCAGATCACGCTACCTTGCGGCATTTTGTGTCCAAGAGTGTTTGTTAGATGCCTCCCCTTTTCCTTCGCCTCACTTTCTCTCATTGCTGGTCTTGGGCAAGTTGGAAACTGCATTAAATCATTTCTTTGATATGTTCGAATTGTATAAGAAACTAAAGGCTGCTGCATTTTCTTCATCGTTTCTTTCTCCAAGCAATCTGCAGGGCCGAGCTTCCTATTGTATGCTCAGACACCAAGCTCCAATGGGTTTTTGTTTGGATCAAAGTCGTGATGCTTGGGTGAATTTGTTTTGTTCGAAGTTGTGTTTTGGGGTTAAAATCTGTGCTTGGAAATCGAAAACTAGTGTCTAGTTTGTTGTAGAAATTCCCTAGCAACTGCCGAGAACTTTTGCTGCATTTTTTTTTCCTCTCTTGCTGATCTTTCCGTGGCTGCTATCTGAGTTTTTACTTCAGCTGCATGCTTAATTGTTTTTTTTGAAGGGAGAAAATGGAAGGTTGGGTGTTGGGTTTGAGTGTTTAAACATCTAAAATGCTTGAGCTGGAAAAATGGGAAAGCCACGGCTGGAAAAGAGAATTGCAGAAAGTGTTCATTGCAGAATTTTGTTTCCTCGTATGCATGCATGTACTAATTCTTCAAAATTGCCTCTTAACTCCCTTAAGTTCCTCCTTGACCCACTATGACCCAGAAATTGGAAGGATTAATCAATTTAGTCCATGAGATTTTGCAGCAATGCTACAAAGACCCGTTTGCTTTTCAATCGTTTGCATCCAAGTTCTAAAGTGTTTGCAATCTGAGCTATTACTTGCTTTTGTCTTTGCCCTTTGAAGTTCCTGAAAGTGTTTCATTAAGCTTGAGTGCTTTGTTAATATTTGCAATTTGGTCCTTGGAAATTTTAATTTTTCAATTTCATTGCTTGTTTTGCTTCAATTAATTACCATGCTTTGTCAATTACACTTAAGTCATGACTTTGGGGACTTTATGGTCAAGTGAGCTTTGCTTTGCACATTTCTTTTAATTTTTCTTAAATAAATTGGTACCTTGACCATTTCTTTTATTTTGGAAGATAAATAAGTGATTTCACTTCATTGGGCCCCGATTGCAAGGGAGGTACACTCTATCCCTCACTTGCACTTCATTTGACCCTATGTGCTCCTACGTGTTATGTGAATATGCCTGTCTACTTCGCTTTCCTTACCTCCTTGCATGCGTTTACTTACTTTTACTTTTATTTAAGTTTTTATGGGGTATGTGTACACCTCTTGGCTTGTAATAGATAGGGCCTGGCGAGCAATTTTATTTATGTTCTATGGGGTATGTGTACACCTCTTGGCTTGTAATAGATAGGGCTCGGAGAGCATCTGGTCCACTTCCCCTTCCCCCTGGTTGCTTGCTTTTGTTGCTACATGTTTAATTGCTTTATTAGGCTCTTGCATTTAGTCGAGCATGCTAAGTGTTATGTGCTATGTGTTTATGAGTGTTTTGGCATGTCTACTTGCTTTCATAGCCATTATTGAATGGAATGAATGAATGTACGTTTCCGCTAGTCCAACGCTAGTCGGAATTCATAGAATGGGCTAGTCCAACGCTAGACCCTTAGGGATTTCCCCTCGTTAGCACATCATTTGCTTGTTCACTACATATCATGCATTTTTCCTTAGTTTTATCATCTGGCATGCTCCTCGAGCCCCTTTTCCCCTCATTTTAGGATTTTTGCATCTCATACTAGTTATAGGGTACATTTGCGTGAGAGTCCCCTTAAATATGGGATATAGACGAGTGTGGCTTTTTCTAAGCCTTAGCACGCTAGTTTCGCCTTCTAATCAAAGGGAAAATCAAGTCACAATTTAGGTCTCCCCGTACCCAATATGCATGAATTCCTTAGGCTCATGCATTCTCAATCCACTCTATCATTACACTTTCACTTTTGTCTCATTTGTACACATGCACCTTTTTATCACTTTCACTTGCACACGAACACTTTTTTATCTCCACTTGCACACGAACCCTTTTATCTTCACTTGCACACGAGCATTTTATCTTCACTCGCACACGAGTACTTTCATCTACATTTACACACCTTCACTCTTATCTTATTACTTTTATCTTTTTTTCTCACTTCACACAAACTCACACTTTCACATGGCATGCATTCCACTCATTTTTCACGTCATTTAGGTTTAGGTGTGACCTCTCCAAAAGGGTCATTATTGGGCTTCACAATTAATGTGATTGGCACCACTCAACCTTTGAAGAGAAATTTCCCCCAATCCCCCTAGGTCTAGGTTTTTGCATTCATATAGACATATCCAATACGCGATACATACCTTGGGTAGAAAAATTAGGAAAAATTGGTTAAGTCGCGCAACTAGCCTTGGCTAGGTCAAAGGGGTGCCTTGGATTCTATCCTTGCCTTCCCCTTTGTCAAACGTGACCCCCGAACCTTTTTCTTTGGCTTACGTGGACTAGGAGTCGTTTTAAAAAGGGTTTTACTACTTTGTCTTTAAAAAACACATTTTGGGTGACTTGGTACACCCCAAATCTATACCAAGTGGCGACTCCGTTTTCATATTTAAAAAACCCTTTTTAAAATTTCATTTGGCCAAATCGTCGCTTTCCAAAGTCCCATGGCCTTTTTACTTTTCATTTTGCACACGTTCACACCACACTTCACACACACTTTATCGAATCGAAAAGTGGGGCGCGACAGTTGGCGACTCCACTGGGGACTTCCTAAGTGGGTCCAAGCATTTGACTTAGCCATTCGTTTCCTTTTTCTACCCTTTTTATGCATTGCATTTGGATATTAGGGTTGCATTTTCCATTTTTAGGGCCTTTTGCCTCGCGCGCGTATCCGACTATTCCCTCACTCACGTACGTGTGATTGGTTGATTGGATGTATGTTTACTTGTTTATCTCGCGCTTGCATTGCATTTGGGGGGGGTGTGTCACCTTTAGAGCCTCGCGTGGTTCTCGCCCCTTCCCTCAAAATAGGGGAACACTTCATACGTGCACGTTTACTTGCTTTATCCCATTTTATTTTGTTTTTCGTGGGCGCCATCCCACACCGCCTTGTAGGACTAGGATCGATTGCCTTGGGTAGGCGGATGGTGTGCTCTGCGCCCATAGCGCTACCTAAGGGATCACTCGAGCCACCGATCAAAGGCCCTGGGAGTGATGACCCTTCGCCTTTAGGTCTGAAGGCTTGGGAGCCGAAGCTTTATCGAGTCTAGGCATTAGTGAACCCCAGCCTCATGCATCCATATTAGCATTTTCCTAGGCTAGAGTCAGCCTCACCCTATTTTAAGCACATTAGGCACGAGGGAAGGGGTTCCACCCCTTTTACTCGCTTTATTGTATTTCTTTTCTTAATTGCTCCCAATGTGTTATGTGTACTATCAATTGCACTAACCATTTCTTTGTTTCTTGGCTTGCATTCATATGCCTTAGCGATAAGAGGCCCTTTTGGCACTCTTTTAGTGACTCACCCACTAGATAGCTCACATGTCTAAATTTCAGTCTTTGCACTTACTTTTCAGTAAATACATTTCATGTTTAGACCTTTTCTTCCCGTTGCGTTATTTATATCCTTTAGGCCATATTTGTTGCATATTTACATTGCTTTAATAAATGGCATCATGCATAAACCATAGAAAGGGAATGCCACATAGGGAATCCCGTGTTTAGGAATAAGCCACCCCATGTCTCGGATATATAATCCAAATGAGACTTGCACGTTTACCTTTCTCGTACCATCCAAAGGGGTAGTGCACAAGGTAAGGTAGGATCCGATCATGTTCATAGAGTGATCTTTTGGAATATGAACATCTAATAATCACTTTTTGGCCATTTTATCAAAAATTGGTAAAAATCCCTTGCGTGAAGGACATTAATTTGAAGAAGTTCACAAATGATTCCTCCTATTGAGACGAAAATAAATTGAGGCCAAAATTTGATTTTTAGAAGGTCATAGACTAATGCACCTCAATAATTTTGAAATGACCAATGGCCGGACAATTCAACCAATCCATTTTGCCAATTCATTCAATTTCATTCATTTGACCGATTTACCCTTTTTAGGGTCACCTGGTCGATTTTGAATAAATCGTCAATTCATTTGACCAATTTACCCTTTTTAGGGTCATCCGGTCGTTTTTGAATAAATCGTCAATTCTTTTAACCAATTTACCCTTTTTAGGGTCATCTGGTCAATTTTGAATAAATCGTCAAGTCATTTGATCAATTTACCCTTTTTTAGGGTCATTTTGACCAATTGACCCTTTTTAGGGTCATTTGACCAATTTACCCTTTTTTTGGGTCATCCGGTCAATTTTGAATAAATCGTCAATTCATTTGACTAATTTACCCTTTTTAGGGTCATTCGGCTGATTTTTGAATCAATCATTCATTTGGCCAATTTACCCATTTTTAGGGCAACCGAGCTGATTTTGAATAAATCAAGTTTCGTTCAATCTATTTGATCAATTTACCCTTTTTAGGGTGATCTGATTAATTTTGGACAAATCAAATTTCATTCATTTCCTTTGACCCGTTTCCCTTTTTAGGGTAGTCCGGTCGATTTTTAATAAATTGTCAATTTCATTTGACCAATTAGGGTTTCAATGTCGAATTTCAAAATGGAAAACCTAGTCGATTTTGAGAAAAACATCCATGGCATCCAGCCATTTGATCAGTTGGAGTTTTGACCCGTGATTCACTGAGAAAAGTTTGTCAAGACGAATTCCAATCTCTTCGATAGGAAGTTCGTCAAGGTCAAACCCGTGCGTTTTTGCAAGTTCTTGTATCTATTAAAAGTGATCAATCCCTTCGGACGAGATCTTCATTTTGACAAACGTCTCTTCTCATTTCAATTGACCAAAATTTTCAAAATTATTTTTCACTCCATGAGTTGATCTGATCCATCAGGTATTGTATAGTGCCTATTCTAGCGGATTGCATTTTCATGCTAGGCCTACCCTTGGCATAAAAAGGGTTCCCCCCCATAGGACATGCATACCGATTTTGCAGTTTTGCCTACTAACTCGGGGTATTTTTCTTTTTTTCCCCCTCCCCTGCATTCATAAAAATGTTTCAATAAGGTGAAAATATTTCCCTATATTGGATAACAATTTTTGATCCGATAAAGTTCAGAAAGTATTATTTGATTCTTGGGCAGGTCCTATAATGAAAACATAAATGATCTATCTGGAAGCTCTACGCTAAAGCCTCTGAGAGATGTTGTAATTGTTTTCCAAAGGGAAATTTTGTATATTTGAAAAGGAGACAAAAAGTGTATATGTGGAGCTCTTTACAAGTTTCTCTCTTCTCACTTGTATCGTAATTGAATGAGAAATTTTTGTACATTTCATTCTTTATTCTTATTCATTGGAGATTTCATGATGAATTTTAAGAAATAAGACTAAATTGGGATTTTTTCAACCTCCGGCCTGAAAATTCATAATAAGAGTGTTCAGAATTAAAAGAGGTCACTCAAAAGGCCCTATGAGATTCCTTTTCTCCTTCATTTGACCCCAAAATAAAATCAGTCACATTGATTGATAAATTGTAAATTGAGGCAACTTTTACTTGAAAATGTCCGCGGTAACTAATCCGATTCAATCACATCTAAGTGAAAGCAAAAATGTGCATTATTCTTATTTGTTTGAAAATTTGGAATGATACTTCAAGCATTCGTTTCACTACCTATACAGATTTTTATCATTTGCTCTCCCATTTGAGCCTATAGAAGAATAATTTCCTTCCAAATAAACGCCTTAATGATCTCTACCCTACATTGGAAAACTTTCAAAAGGGAATGGATTGTCAATGAGCATTTCGTTACTCTGGTTGTCATGAAGTGTAAGAATGATACTTTGGCCATCATTTCTTCAATCTAAACACCATTTATCCCTTGCGTCCTCATTTGAGCTAAAATTGGTGGTTCTTTTCGAATGCACTTATGATCGTACCTCGCATTGGGGAAGGAGATTGGGAAATTTTAAAAAGGAAAAGAAAAGGGGAAAAGCAAAAATGCTAGAATAAGGAGGGAACTGCAAATTGGGGAAATTTGGTTCCACTTGGGTTCCAAGTTTGAAAAAGAAAAGGAAGGGTTTTTGTCCATATGAATCGCCTATGTTTCACAAATATGGATGAGTAAGGGTCTTCCTCAGTCAATTAATTCAGATACACGCAAAAATTTCGCATTAACGAAAGTTTCCTTTCAGAGTTATTGTAAGGAACAGAATACAAGTCAGGCTATCTTCTTTTCCAATCGAACATTCTATCCCTAGTTATCCCTTTTGAGCCATCAGAATAAATTATTTCGTTTGGCAACCCCTGAGAATCGCAAACCCCACACTGGGGGCAAGTTGGGTTGAAAAAGGAAAATTTCAAGAAGCGGAAAAGTGAAAAGCCACAAAATCAAAAGGCAAAGGAAGAAAAGAGAACCTCAGTTCAAAATAAACTGGGGCAAATTTTGTGAAAGTTCGAAAGAACGGCAAAAGGCCGAAAAATCAAAAGGGAAAAGAAAATGAAAGAGAAAAAGCCTCAATTGAGCAAAAACTGGGGCAAATTCTGATTTTACCCTAAAATAGGGTTGACGCAACAATGCGATCTCAGATTCTTCAAACCAGTGTTGAAATCCGTTTTCAAGCCTTAACTTTTCTAAGCACCCCACCTGACCCCATTACAAAAGCCGAAAGTCCTGACTTCTGTTCTTTGCAATGGCCCTGTCAAGAAAATTTCTGATGCCGGAAAATTTTAGCTGTATTTCTGAATTGCTTGAGTATGAGGTTGACGCTACTCACCATGTGAAAACCCATCAGCTCGAGGGAAAGGGAAAAGAGGCAAAAAGCAAAGAAAGAAAAGTAAATGCAAGAAAATGCAGAAAATTCGACGCTGAAGTCTCTGGTGAGTGATGAGAAAAATGCAAACAAAGTCTGAGATCTTTTGATTTCAAAATAGGGGCAATTTTGGAAAAATGCGATCTATGGTGCAATATCCTTGAAAGTCTTAAACTATCGTTTTCAAGCCAAATTACAAGCTAATAAAGTCCATCGTGGACTTATTCTTTCATGACAATCCAAAGTGAGGATCATGCTCATAAGAAATTCATCAAATCATTTGTGATCATAGGGGCATAACCCGTTTCCACATGTTTTAGCTATCACTTCTGTCCATACGTTACAAGCCTAGAAAGCTTGTATGTTGACTAAGTTTTCTTGAAAATAAGGGTAACAAACTTTTTGCTTTCACTAAGATGTGACATTGAATGGATTACATACAACTGGGGCACAAAAATGAGACAGATTCTTATCTCCCATTTCCTTAGCCATTTCAAAAAAAAAAAGTCACTTGATTGGTCCTGAAAAGATGAGTCAACCAGAAGCGGTGACCCGTTACCCTAAGCACCAATGCTAAAAGTAAGGAAGAAATCTTCTTAAATTTGGTGTTATTTCGAGGAATTCATCATGAAATTTCTGCATGAGTTCAAACTTGACGATTAAAGTTTCTTCACATTGTTGTATGTGCACTCTTTTCTAAATTTTAGAAAGTGCGGTTTTTCTTTGTTCAAGTAAATGGGAAATCATCTAAACCAATTTTTGCAATCAAATGGGCCCAAACTGGGGCAAAATTTTTATTTGCAAAATTTCGCAAAATAAGCCCACACAGGGGCAAATATTTTTGTAGTCCAATTGAGGATTTCGTCCAAGAATCAAAATAATGCATTTTTTTTCAAATCAGTCATGCTCATTTGAGTGCACGTAAGCCCTGTGCAGGTATTCACAGTTGAAGTCGACGAAAAGCATCTGGCGATGTGGAAGGCCGATGCCGAAGAAAGAGAAGAAAGAAGGGAAAAGGGCCCTACACTGGGGCAAATTATTTTTAGAAAAAAGATTCTCTCGAAAAATCAGAAAAAATCAAAAAATCAAAAAATCAAGTTCAAAATTTTGTTTCTTGGAAAATCAAATTTAATTTCTTGTACTTTGACAAATCAAATTCAATTTCTTCACCAATTGGATGGCAGGATTGGGTCTTATCCCACTGACCATTCTAAAAATCACGTTGGGCCTGGATTTCGTGCCGCCAACCTTCCAAAAATCAAGTTGGGCCTGAGTTTCGTGCCGCCAGCTTCACAATATCAAGTTGGGCCTGGACTTGGTGCCGCCAACGTCACTTTACCACGTTGGGCATGGATTTTATGCCGCCAACTTCACAAAAGTCATGTTGGGATTGTTTTCATCCTACCGCCGTTAGCATCGAGTCTATCTCACTAACGTGCGTGTTTTCATCCTACCACCGTTAGCATCGAGTCTATCTCACTAACGTGCGTGTTTTCATTTCTACCGCCGTTAGCATCGAGTCTATCTCACTAACGTGCGTGTTTTCATTCTATTCGTCATTCCTACCGCCGTTAGCATCGAGTCTATCTCACTAACGTGCGCGTTTTCATCCTACCGCCGTTAGCATCGAGTCTATCTCACTAACGTGCGCGTTTTCATCCTACCGCCGTTAGCATCGAGCCTATCTCACTAATGTGCGTGTTTCCATCCCACCAACACTCCATCTCACTTCAATTCATCTGATTTAAATTTCTGTCCGGGTCTATCCCAATTTTGCATTTTCTGTTCGGGTCTATCCCGTGGGTCTATCCCAATTTTACATTTCTGTCGGGTCTATCCCGTTGGTCTATCCCCAAATATACATTTCTGTCCGGTCCATCCACGTGGTCACCCATTTTACATTTCTGTCCGGGAGTCTATCCCATGGGCATTCCACAATTTTTACATTTCTGTCCGGGTCTATCCCGGTGGGTCTATCCCAACTTAATTTCAGTCCGGTTATCCCGTGGGGTCATCCCAATTTACATTTCTGTCCGGTCTATCCCGTGGGTCTATCCCAAACTTAATTTTCAGTCCGGGTCTATCCCGTGGGTCTATGCCCAAATTTTAAAATTTCTGTCCGGGTCTATACCGTGGTCTATCCCAAATTTTGAATTTTCTGTCCGGGTCTATCCAGTGGGTCTATCCAATTTTACATTTCTGTTTCGGTTCCTATTTCCCGTTGGGTCTATCCCAATTTTAAATTCCTGTCCGGGTCTATCCCGTGGGTCTATCCCAATTTTACATTTCTGTTCGGGTCTATCCCATTTAAATTCCTGTCCGGGTCTATCCCGTGGGTCTATCCCATTTACATTTCTGTTCGGGTCAGTCCCGTTTTAAATTTCTTGTTCGGGCCAGTCCCGTTTTAATTTTTTGTTCGGGTCAGTCCCGCTTTAATTTCCCGTCTAAGCCAATTTCACTTTAAACTTCGTCAAAAGGGGTCAGTCCCCATTTTTAAAACGTCCACCGTTCGTGACGTTCGCCGCCGAATAAAGTAGGTAAGTATTTGGTGTCTACTTCTTTGTCTCAAGTTTTTCCAAAACTCAGACAAAGAGGGGCAAACTGTAGACACCAAATTTTTGGTGTAATTTCATTTACTGTTTATTTTTAGTTTTTTATTTGTCGTGTTAGTTTTATTCGATTTTTAGTTTTTAGTTTATAGTTTTATTTTTATTTGTAAGTTTTTAGCATAGAATTTCTTGAAAAAAAAAAAGAAGAAAAAGGAAAAATCATAAAAAAGGAAAAAAGGGAAAAAGAAAAGAAAAATAGCAATTTTGTTTTATTTAGCTTTATTTTAGCCATTTCTACTTAATTTATCTTTTATTGTTGTTTGATTCATTTAGAAAAAAGAGAAAAGGTGAAAAATGAAAAAAAAACTATGAAAAAGAAAAATGAAACAAAAAAGATGGAAAAATGGCTATTTTTGTTGTTTTTCGTTGTTTAGTTTTTTAAATTATTTTCATTATTGTTATTATTATTATTACTCGGTTTTGTCAATTTGTTATTATAATTATTTTTATATATTATCATTTCTGTATTTATTAGTTGAAAAAAAAAAAAAAAAAAAAAAAATACGCCGCGGGCAAGCTGCGTTTTTTTTTCGCAGCTTGCAAGTAAGGGCTCAGGAGCCCTTTGGCTGCAAATATAGAAGGAGATTGCTGAGGTTTTAGGGTAGTGGCTCCCATATAAATGAAAAAAGCAGCAGCCGCAAAAGGGAGAGAAGGAGAGAGCTCGGTTAGGGGGGGAAAAAACAGCAAAGGAAAAGAAAGAAAGGCTGCGGGCTTTGGAGCTAAGCATAGTTGATGGCAGGAAGCCGAGAGAGTTTTGGAGAGCCCTGGGGAGGCTGAGAAAAGGAAAACTAGAGGGAGATAGAGAGGGGGTGAACGGACTCAGAGGGAACCGAGAGGAAGAAAACAGAAAAACTGAACGAGGGTTTTGAGGAGAAGGGGTTTTCAGGTCAAAAACAAACCACGGAGAGCTAGTGTAGGAGGAGAAGAGTGACGGCTAAGGAGGGAGAAAAGGAAGAGAAACCCATCGAAGGAAACCGTGGAGAGTTCAAGCCTAAAGCTCGGAGCTTCAAGGCCCTTTGTCAAAGCCTGCAACCTGGGTTCGGCTAATCCAAGTGTACCCACGGTGATTTAACTCCAAAAGCAGCAAAAGAGGTAACTTCAACCTTGCTCTCGTCTATTTTCTTCTAAAAACTGGAGCGTGATTTCCTTGCCTAGTATTTGAGGTCACTAGAACCCATTGTTTCTGAAGCTGTATCCTGAGTTTGTTGGATTGGAAATTCATGAGTTAAAAAAAAGTATTCTTTCCTTCATAGAAGGGTGTCATCTGTGATTTCTGCTGGTTTCAAAGATTTGGTTTTGATGACTTGGGTAAAAGAGTTACAAAGATGGTTAGGTGTTGAAGGTTGCAAAATGTTATCCATGGCTGTCTGTTGTGCCGAGTCCGGCTTTGCCGTTTTACATACTGTAAGCAGACAGATAATTTTCTTTCCTTCTCTATGGTTACTCATGGCTGTGCCTACTCTAGTCTTTCATGGGTTTCATAGTAAGATTAACAAAGATTTGGGTTTGGTTTTCTGAAGTTGTGGCTGAGAATGTAAAAAGCTTTCGATGTTTTGTATGATAAATATGGACAGGATTTGGCCTCTCGCCAGTTACACATGCCGCAGCCTTTTGTTGAGCTGATTCTGTTTTCTTTTCTTCTGTTTGTTTTTGAGCTCTAGTAGTTATTTTGCTGTTGTCTTGTTTCGGTAGTAAAAGGGTAAATTTTGCTAGTTGAAGGTTCATTTGCATGTGGTATGTGGTTAACGGGAAAAGCTGCTGCATTTCCTTTCCCTGCGTTAATGGTTGAGTTCTGCACCTCAGTCTCGTGTTCAATATTGTGTTTAGGGGGGGGGGAAATGGAAGTTTGGGTGTTGTGTATGCATGTTTGAAGCTCTGAAACACTCGAGCCATGCCCAAGCAATTGCTGGGAAGACACATTTCAACTTGCAAAATCAGCTTCATATGCTTCCAGATTTTTCGACTTGCTGACCGTATTTCATTTCTTGCTTGCACTGGATTTTGCTAAGTTTTTCTGTTGGATTGAATGATGGCTTGCTGCCTAGTTTAAGAGCCTTGTGTTTGGACTTGATTATGTTTGAAAGTTGGCTTGACAAGGTGCTGAATTGCAGAAAGTTTTCATCCGAAAACTATAGAAGCAAAGTAAGCTTCGGTTTGCCGAAAGTTTCATTTGCTTGTCGAAACCTTGTTGCAACTTGATTTTTGCATCATGTCTTGCTGTGTTTTATTGGTTTGAACGTTCACGTTGGGTGTGTATGTTTAGGGGTTGAAAGGTGTGAATCATGTTCAAGTGCTTGCTAAAAAAACAAACAAGCAAGCCATCGAAACCATTTCTGCACTTATTTTTCAGAACTTTGGTATGATACATTTCCGTGTTTTATGGTCATTTGGGTTGTGACCAATGTGTGGTTCATTACTTGGTTTGAAGTGGTGGCTTTGGGTTGAAAAATATCTATCCAAGGTTGTGTATTTGAATTGAAAAATCTGAGTTAGCTTGAAGGCAAAGTGCAGCAGTTTTTTTTTGAAGTTTAACGGAAATAGTTGAAGAAGCTCTTTGTCCACGTAGCTTGCATGAACTTGCATGAAATAATTTCCAGATTTTGCACTTTAACCCCCTAAGTTCCCCCTTGTCTTGTTATGGCCCCATTAGTTGAATAATTTAATCACTTTTGTCATTCTAGAATCTTAATTGCTTTTGGTTTGCTTTGACATGATTTTGGGTAAGACGTTTAGTGAGTTTTAGGATGCATTTTGAGGTTCAATAAGTTTTAATAGATTTCTTTTAGCTTGGATTTGTGTTCTAATCACATTTCTGCATTTGATTTTTATGGGTCTCATCTTAAGTCATCAATTTTGGTATTTTATTTTACTCTCTTTCAGAAATTTTCAGTCCTTCTAATTAAGTCCCTCTTGCATTAATTGCTTTGTACATGGTTGGTTTGTCTATGTAAATACTTTAGTTGACTCAATTTAGTGTTTAACTTTCATTTTTCATATTTAATTTTTGTTTCATGTGATTATTTGATAATTTAAGTGGTACCTTGACCTCTTTATTATTTTGGAGGGTAAGTTAGTAATTTCACTACGTTAGGGCGTTGCTTCAAGGGAGGCACACTCTATCCTTCTTTTGCACTTCATTTGACCCTACGTGCTCCTACGTGTTATGTGAATATGCATGCCTACTCCGCTTTCCTTACCTCTTTGTATGCATTTACTCGCTTTTACTTTTATTTAAGTTTTACGGGGTATGTGTACACCTCTTGGCTTGTAATAGATAGGGCTCGGTGAGCATCTTGTCCATTTCCCCTTCCCCTTTATGTTTTCATGGGGTATGTGTACACCTCTTGGCTTGTAATAGATAGGGCTCGGAGAGCATCTGGTCCACTTCCCCTTCCCCTTGGTTGCTTGCTTTTGTTGCTACATGTTTAATTGCTTTATTAGGCTCTTGCATCTAGTCGAGCATGCTAAGTGTTACGTGTTACGTGTTTACGAGTGTTTTGGCATGTCTACTTGCTTTCATAGCCATGAATAAATGGAATGGATGAATGTACGTTTCGGAATTCATAGAATGGGCTAGTCCAACGCTAGACCCTTAGGGATTTCCCCTCGTTAGCACATCATTTGCTTGTTCACTACATATCATGCATTTTTCCTTAGTTCTATCATCTGGCATGATCCTCGATTCCCCTTTCCCCTCACTTTAGGTCTTGCATCTCATGCTAGTTAGGGTCCATTTGCTTGAAGAATCTCCTTAAATATGGGGTATAGACGAGTGAGGCTTTTTGCTAAGCCTTAGCACGCTTATATTCCCTCTATCAAAGGGCAAATTGAGTCACGATTTAGGTCTCCCCGTACCCAATATGCATGAATTCCCTAGGCTCATGCATTCTCAATCCACTCTATCATTACACTTTCACTTTTTTTTCCTCATTTGCACACATGCACCTTTTTATCACTTTCACTTGCACACGAACACTTTTTTATCTCCACTTGCACACGAACCCTTTTATCTTCACTTGCACACGAACATTTTTATCTTCACTCGCACACGAGTACTTTCATCTACATTTGCACACCTTCACTCTTATCTTATTACTTTTTTCTCACTTCACACAAACTCACACTTTCACATGGCATGCATTCCACTCATTTTTCACGTCATTTAGGTTCAGGTGTGACCTCTCCAAAAGGATCATTGTTGGGCTTCACAATTAATGTGATTGGCACCACTCAACCTTTGAAGAGAAATTTCCCCCAATACCCCTAGGTCTAGGGTTTTGCATTCATATAGACATATCCAATATGCGATACATACCTTGGGTAGAAAAATTAGGAAAATTGGTTTAAGTCACGCAACTAGCCTTGGCTAGGTCGAAGGGGTGCCTTGGATTTTTATCCTTGCCTTCCCCTTCGTCAAATGTGACCCCCGATCCCTCTTTTGGTTACGTAGACCCAAAAGTTCTCAAAAGGGTTTATTTACTTTTTTATTCAAAAACAAAAATCATTTTTGGGTGACTTGGTACACCCTAACTCTATACCAAGTGGCGACTCCGTTTTTGATACAAAAAACCCTTTTGAACTTCACTTGGCCAAATCGTCGCATTCTAAGTCCCATGGCCTTTTACTTTTCATTTTGCACACGTTCACACATTACACATCACACATCACACATTCACACACAATACACTCATTCAAAGAGTGGGGCGCGACAATATGCATAAACCTCACACTAAACCATAATTGAACTACACACATATACCAGTAACAACTTTAAAGAAAAATGAAATCACTTGCACAAATAACATTATCACCATACAAGTAAACACAAACTAGAGTTCATTAAATCATAACACAAGTTATAGTCAAGTAAAGTTCATACCAAGTCAAAGTCAGTATACAAAAGTAAACAGTTGATTATCAAAAGTACATTAATCTCCAGGGCACAAACTCTTAAGTTCTACTCCCATTGTCCCACTATAAAACATCACAAGTTGTGCTTCACTAGATTAATTGGAAGTAGATGATTCCCGGTCCTAACACGTTCAACTTCATTCCCAACATCAGGATCTTCTGGGCTACAATCTTCTCCACCTCCTACTCTTAATGATTGTGCCATCTTAGCCAAACGATTATTGGTTTCCTGTAACTATTCACGTGATATATCGATTCATTCTTATTCCCCACAAATAAAGATCTCAAGTTCCTTAGATTGCCCTCAGGCTTCTTAAGTACCGGGTATAAGAATCCGAAACAGTAATTCACAATTCGAGCCGGCCCGGTCCCAAGAGTAAATCGACCGATATTTGACGATTTCTACCCATATAATATCTAATTTTCTCCCAATATCAGACATAAAAGGTTATATACCTACACATTTCATGATTCATAGTTTCAACTCTAAAAGAGCACTCAAGTCGATTACTCTCCAACATGGTAAGAACCATAACACTACTTGGGACCAAACTCATCCCCCGACAAGAACCACGCGTACCTATTGCTCGCTGAGTTTTCGATATCCCCACAAATAGTCACTTAACTTTCAAACCAATCCCACAGTCCGGCATCCTACAAACTTATAAATGTTTAAATTAACTACAAAGATCTGAAACCTAAACCCTAATACCAACCTGTGACGTCCCCACTTCTACCTTAGGCGAACCCTTAGGGTATCCGCGGAACGCTCTGCCCAACTCTCGCCGGGACTCACTACAATCTATAATTTCAAAAGTTCGAAATACTTCAAAATTTTTACTATATAATTTAAGTACTCCAAAATATTCCATACTTACAATTAGTTAGTTTCTAACTTAATACAATCCAAAAGAATATGTACTACAACCATCGTTATAATACAACTTAAGGTCTTCAAAAAAAAATAATCTAGTACTATTCACGAGCACCCTTGGTCTCGAACTCTGTTAAGGAAAACAAAAACGTGGAATGTGCTAAACAGCCCAGTGATGTTCCAAAACACTCTAGTAGTTCTAATAAATCATGTAAGTTAAGCATGATACATATACGGTTCAAGATTTCACATTGGCACATTTACAATAAGGCAGTTATCATGATACAGAAATAAACACATATTGGAGGATACGGTGTTCCAGTGAAACCATTTCGGTCAACTTCATCTTATAACTCCAGATCCACTCGATTTGTCTGGCCATCATCTTATCCCTCTAGTGGTAATACTCGAGTATACCGAAACGGTGTCCCAGAGTTCCAACTTACCCGACCGAGTCCAGTCCAAGCTCGAGCAGGTTAGTAACCAAGGGCAGGGCCTAGTTCAGCTTAGAATTTACAACATGCACAAGTAATCAAATAAATGGTAAACGGTAAACGGTAATAGTTCTTGGTTGATGGTAAAAATCTGTCATTTTAGTAGCTCGAGTGAGATAAAGTACACACTCGCCTTAAAGCAGTGGGCAATTTCATATGAGCAATTATCAGTAACACTTAACACTTAAACACGTAAGTAATATGCAGTAATTTCATATGGACATGTAACTTACGATAATCAAGTAATCAAGTAGTCAAGTAATCAAGTAAACAGGTAATCAAGTAAATCGGTAAACGGTAAGTAATCACGGTTAACAGTAAACGGTAATCGGTAAACGGTAGTAGTTCACGGTTAATCGGTAGACATTTATCATTTTAGTAGGTCGAGTGCGATAAAGTACACACTCGCCTTAAAATGGTGGAAAAGTTCATAGAAGCAATTATCGGTAGCACTTAATAGTTAAACACGTAATGACCATGGGGTAAACATGTCATAAAACTATTCAAGTCACGTACTCCTATATGGAACACTCATCAATCAAAATAAGTGAGTAAAGAAAGTCGTCGATGATCCACTTCGGGATTCTCTTCGAGACCTTCTTGATCGCCTGAAGAAAAGTAACCAATAATTACCCTCACAATTTCACAAATTCCTTATCAAACAAGAAAAATGCACATTTATTTTAGAATTCAAGTCAATGTCTTTATAAGGGTTTTATTTTATCGAAAGTTAAGATTCAAAAGTGTGAATTTTAAAGTTACTGATGAAACTCATACCCTCCACGAAATCGGGTTCAGAACGATAGATTAATATCAAGATAAGAAGTCAAGTTTCCAAAATTTCATTTTCTAAGAAATCGGCAAAATTTCAGTTTTGTGCGTCAAATTTAGAAAACTCATATCTTGCACTCAATAGGTCCAAAAATGGAAAATCTTATACCGTTGGAATCTTGTTTCAAAGTACTAAAAGTTCCTAGAAAACACTTTTACAAGATTCTAAATGGAAGACACTCAAATTTTGGCTTAAAGTGGCTAACTTGTCTCTTCAAGACAGATTCGGGCTTGGTTTTCGGTAAAAATTCGGAAAAATTCACAAAATGTGAACTAGCAGGTAAAATTTGAAATTCAATTAGAGTTACAATCAAAGTTTAAAACACAACAAACGGAACAAGAATTGGAGTTTTGAGCGCCAAGATATAGCAGCTCAAAGTTGGTTCAAAATGAAGACCATTGGGCAATTTTCCAGATTTGAAACATAACTTTGGGACTTCAGTTGGGCATCGAAATAGGCTTTGAATGGTCCCAAATTTGGTATGATTACACTACCATATAAGGGCTACTCCTCTGTCAAAGTTCATGCAAAACTTTGTACGGGAAGTTAGTTAACAAGATCACTAAAGTTTCAGGAATTTCCAAGGCAATTCTGCCTTATGCGTCCGTTTTCCTTTTTTCAAACCTTTGGCCAATGAAATCATCTCAAACACGGTTCATTTATGAAGGAAAGATCTAAGAAACATCCAAAATATATTTGGTAAGTGATTAACAAAAAAAGTTTCAAAATAACAAGTTCCAATTCGAGCTAAGCCATTCGGCTAGCCAAAACTAGGGTTTTCTATCACTGGTGTAGTTCTGTAATTTGGCCATAACTCAGTCAATTCAACTTGGAATTAAGAATGGTTAGTGGCGTTGGAAACTTCATTCATAAGGTTACAATTCATTAGAAGAAATCGTTCTAAAATTCAGTCCATAGCTAGCTCCAATTCAAGCAACAATTCCCATTGACTCTCTAGCACAGGAGTGAAACAGGACAGGTAACTTTGAAAAACTAGTACGGCTCACTCAAGTCGAATCAAGGGATGCATTTTATCCCGTTAGAAAACTGAAAGTGTCTAGTTTTAAATTCCATAAACGGTACTCGATTTTGACATCGGAACAAGGGGTTATGATCGTTCAAAGTTCGCTGCCAGAGTACCTCTGTACACGTTTTCCAGGTTTGAACATGTTTCGTAAATGCAACTTTTACCCAATCAAATCAAATGATTTTTGGTGGAAACTTTCCACACAACCTATACAACATATCTACAAAAAAATCAAGGCAATTTGATCACAAAAAAAAATTGCACCAAGTGCTCTGTAAAAACAGGGCAGAATTCGCCCCTTTCTCATGCAAGAATTCCACTAGTTTAACACTTAATCAACATAAATAACACCCAAAATCATAATATCAGTCCAACATGTCCATTGTGGGATTTCATAGAGCCCACTCAAGTGATTTTCAACCAACCAAAGTTACCCACATGAAGCTACAAGCTTCCAAGTCCAATCTAACTCACAAAAATCAAGTTTCAAAGGTTGGATGATTTACTACCTCTTGGGTGCTGAAACTCAGAAATTTCGGTCACCTAGAAGCTCAAAGAAACCATGGAAATGATACTCTCTTCCTAGTCCAAGTGAATCTTCAAGTGATTTGCAAGTTGGATGCAAAATTTGAGGTGATTTGGAGTAGGATTTGAGGTAGAAATGAAGTGAAAATGGAGAGAGCTCTTTTCTTCTTCTTTGGAGCTAAGTTTAGGCCAGCAAGAATGGTGAGGAGAGAGAGGGAGATCTGATAACTAAAGCTTCCCTTGGAAGCTTGGAAACTTGGGGCCAAAGTTTGGAAAAAGTCAACTCTCAATAGTGCGCGTACGCGCGCGTTTCGTGCCCGTTTCCTCTCGAGTTTGTTTCACTTGTGCACTAAACCTCTAATGCACTTTCTTTAACACTATTATTATTCATTCTTAGTAGTCTAACAATAATTTCTAAAATCCCTCAATTAATCGCGAAAGCGAAAACGCGAACTTCCGACTTATGCGTGATAAAGTGAAATTTCTAAGAAATTCTTGTAACGATGATATAACTAACTAATACTAGGATAAATAATCATGAAAATAACTATTTTAGAAATAAAAACATGAGTTCTCACATGAGTCTAGTATTAATTCCTCAAATCTCCAATTAATTTGTACCAGCACATTTTTTGGAAAACTTTCGACGCGCGCACGGTATAAGCTTAATTTTAACTTACTCACATCTAATCTCTCAATTAACTTTTCTTAATCTACTATTGATTATTAATGTACTATCGGATCGAACATAGCCTCGAAAAACCTGAACTTCTTATTTCTCGCTAAACGAGCTCTAGAAAAATTAATTTTACTAACGAGACGTGTTAAAAATATAATTGAGATATTATTCCATGTAAATAAGTTTAAAATGATTGAAATAAATTATTCAGAGAAAACGGGTAAGTAAATAATTAATTAAGCCAAAAAAATAAAATAAAATATGAAAATTTCGAATCCTCACAACCTTCCCTCCTTAAAAAGAATTTCGTCCTCGAAATTCAGACTTTCCGTAACCTCAGATAACCCTGAACCTTGTTGTGTGATCATTTCATATGTTCTTGCAGATGCCACTGGTCGGTTTCCTCCTCCATTGACTCGTCGAGGGATAGTTCTATTTCCTTGTGAAGTAGTTTCTCGTGGATACCGCTTTGGACAGTCGTGAACTTTATGGCTGGTGCTCCTATATCCCATACACTTTCGCCCCTTTAGCCAGTAGTTTTCTTCGGTATGATTCGTCCTTCCACAATATCCACAGGTCGGACGAGGCGTTGTGACTTGACTTGCTTGCGAGGTTTTCTTTGATTGTATCTGTCCTACTGGAGCTCTTCGTGACGTAATCTCTTCTGGTTCCTTTATCATGAGTGGTGAAGGAAGTGATAGTCTTATTCCATCCACTCCTTTTCTAACTTTGGGTGGTAGTCCAATTTCTCTTAGTCTACTATCGGATGTATCGCTTTTCCTCGCTTGAAAGGTTTTCAGTTGGGATTTTGTGCTTTCCACCCTTTGCGCTTTCTTGAGAGCGTCACTAGATGTATCAATCTGTGCTGCGGCAAGGGCATCTTGAATTTCTAAATTTAATCCTTGGATAAACCGTCTTATTCTCTTCCGTTCCGTAGCCACCAATTCTGGAGCATATGTAGATAATTTCGTGAATCGTGTTTCGTACTCAGCTACACTCAAAGTTTCTTGATGAAGCTTTATAAAATCGTCTTTGTGACAGCCCCACCTTCCCCTAAGGCGAACCAAAGAGGTTAGCGGACTGCCTGCCCAGCTCTCGCCAGGACTAACGGTGCAGTATAGAGCAATCTATCACGTTCGGTCAAAGCACACCAACCACATTGAGCCCATCACCAAACAGCTATCATCATCAATCAAACCATCAGCAGGCGCCAATCTCACTCAGCTGGCAACGTTTATCTACCTATATAGTAAAAGCGCGAATGGGGTTGTCAAGTGTGATGGTTTTGTGCTGACGTGGCTGGCTTTTATTGGCTGGAATTTGGTCGTCAATCACGTGGGACTCGCGTGCCAAAAATTTTGTTTTAGGGCTTCCTTGTTTTCTTTCCCCTCATTGATCTCCGCCGCCCCCAACCAAGAAGCAAGTTGAGGATCCGCATACGGCAATGGCAGAGCTTGAAGCAACTCATGCAACTCTCATCTTTAATCGCCATTCCCAAAAGCCAATGACAAATCAGCAGCTTATTCACCGCAAGGGCTTCCAAAGAGGACGATTCACCACGAAGAAGACAATCTCCCTAGCCGGATCAGAGTCACTCAATCTCTTCTTCTTTGCTCACTTTGTTCTCTGATTCTTGCCGAAAACGACTTAAGCCTTCCTTCTATTACCTTCAATTTGTATTGATCTGTCTAATTCGGTAAGTTTGTGTACAATCTCCTAGCAAGTTTTTTTTTTTTTCAATTCCAGGTAAACAAACCCAATCTTGGCGAAGCCGGAAACAAACTTAAAAACAATGCTCACCAGCGCTCCTCTCCTCTCCCCTTCCATTTTTCTTTTCATTTCTTTGTTCCTTTGTTCCTTTTTGTTGTTTTTTATGTTGGTCCTTTTTCTCTATTTTTCCTTCCCGTTTCCCCCCTCCCCCCTTTTCCCTTTCTTCTCTTTCCTTTTTTCAATTATATGATTCTAACTGATTTTTTTTCCCTTGTTAGAATTGGTCTGGATATGAAGATACTAACGCATGAGACACAGAAATCATCTTAATTGGTAAGCTCCAATATTTTCCTAAAGTTTTACAGTTTCCTTTATTTAAAAAAGAAAGAAATTTTTCTTGCTAAGATTTGTTAATCTTTCGATTAATAACCCAGAGGTCTGAAATACTATTCTTCCATCTCCTTCTTTGAGCAAACAAAGAAAGCCGTAGTAAAATCTTCATCCAAAAGCAGCGAAAGTCGGAAGTATTTATAAACCCAGAGATCTGCTATTTTTTATTTTCTTCTTGAGTATGCTTCTGAGTTTGTGTTCTGCCTTCTCTTTTTCTTGTGCTTAGATCTTGCAGGTGAAATGTTATAAATCAGCTTCAGCACCTTAATTAGATTTTGTAAGTTTTCCTTGATTCTTCACTCTTGTGAATGTTGATGTTGTGGAAAGCATGCGCAGGATTGCCATCCAGGAAATGAATAGAAAGGTGGTGTTCTCGGTAGCCTCTTTGAGTACTAGGGCAAATATTGCTCTTTTTACTCGGAAACGCCGTTGTCCTCTCACAGGATGTAACAACTAATTACATTATTGCGTTTGCAGGATAGGGAGATTGATGGTCTGAATGAGCAGTTAGAAGAGGATGCTCGATGCCTTGAGCATTTGCAACTCCAGCTACTGGATGAACGCAGCAAGCGATCTGAAGTTGAGCGTCAAAATGCAATGCTGCAAGACCAAATTACAATGCTCATGGACATGTTACAGGAGAATGACGACGTAGATAATGATGAAGGTGGAAAGGTTGAATTTTTACTTCAACTCCAGATTCAAGGTAAGTGTTTTCCATGACTTTCCTTTATCTTTACCTCAATTCATTTTCTCATATACTTTTACCCTCATCTCTAAGGCTTTTTTTTTTTTCATATTGCTTTAAGAAGGAATAATTTGACTTCCTTGTAATGTATTGTGCTCTTTATGATGTTTTGGTGAGATAATTTTTTTTTCATTTTGGATTTTTTTGCTGTTGCTGTAATTTAGGAATTTTTTTATAGAGAGTAGTGAAGGAAGGGATGATAATGTTCTGGATAGTTTAGCAAGTCAAAAAATTTTGATTTTTTCATACCCTTTTCTAAATAATCAAGAACATTATAATTGTACCTTTTTGGATTGAAATATCATATATTTCATAACATTTTGCCAAAGGATTAATAGGGAATGACTTTGGAAATATGCTTTCAACAATCAATCATATGCATGTAGAAAAATTACTCCACTTCCTTTGTTTGGTTTGAAAAATAAAGTAGTGTATTTTTTGGGTAATACAGGAAGTTTTCTGAAGCAAGCCTTATCACTCGAGATATCACAAGTGAATAGGTGAGAAAGTTGAAGTTTTGATGTTAGAAATCTCATTGGGAATGGCGATACAATTGACCATAAACCATTTATGAAAAAAAAAATTTTTTGCTTCCACTGGACTGGAATGCACGCACTTTTACACTTTTTTTCCTTCATTCTCCCAATTTTTTTGTCTCCTATGTTTCGGAATTTTGTCTAAATGTTTTCTTTTAAGCAGAAAAAGTAGAAATAGACTTTTGTGTGTGCATATATGGGTTTAAAAAGTAAATACACTTTTAGAGTTAAATAAAAAATGAATGGTGTTTGTTAAATTGGTTGGTGCAGAATATGATGAAATTGGGAGGGGCATTGCAAGAGTTAATTCAGTTTGAGGGCATTCTCCAGTTATGATTCTGGTACTTGTGTATTTGCCATACTGCCTATCTTTACTGCCTTGAAATTTAGCGGGGTTCTATCTATCTCTATTGATAGCAGTTATTGTTTCTCAACAGTTGAAATGTCTTACATTTAGCGGTTAGAGCAGCTGATGTTCTATGCTCAAATTTCCCAGCTCTTGTTTAGTTGTTGCTTGGGATTTTCAAAATAACTTAAATTGTCAATTTTCTTGATTTTTTTTCATGTCTCTGCCATTGTCGATTTCCAATGGAATTGAACTTATTTCATCTTTTGATGACTTTAGTTTGAAGTTTTTAATTATAGTTTTGAATAAGTTTCAACTAATTGTGGGAAAGGAGGTTAAAGTGGCAAAATTTGTTAGATTGGTTGGTAGATGAACACTTTGGCCACAAATGCTGTTATGAAAGGTGTATGTTTACCAAAAACCTATTACTTAGAAGAAAAATATCCCTAGATCTCTTTTCCTTCTTTGACCATGTAGTTTTGGATTCATGGGTTGTTCAAATTTTAGCACAATGTCTTTGGCTAAAAACTTGGTGATTATTTTTGTGTAACATTTTATAGGCTTCTTTTTTTCTATTTGTTTCCATTTTGCATATGAACAATTTATTTTTGCTTCTATTTATTGTTAACTTTTGGGTTAAATTTTATAGGGGTAATGCTTCGTTTAGTACCAATCAGTCTAAGCCCAAGCTTTGGCCTTTTAGCATAGTTCAGCTTTAGACAGGTAAGCTGTTTACACTTTATTTAGAAAAATATCTTAGTCAAACAGATGTTCTTGTATACTAATAAATTGTAGATGTCTCTGTTGATTACGAGAAAATGATTAAGTTTCTGTTAATTATCTTTTCTGCTATTTAACTTGCGAACCATTTCTTTGTGTCCTTATTTGGCATTAAATTAGATGGATACCGGGCTCTTCATGATGGAATTAGGTATTAAAATTATCGGCATATAATAAAGCAAATAATAGCCTTCTACTACTTTTAAGTTGCTGATTCTAACCTTTTTTCTTTTACCCTTCGTTTTAATATAACCATCTCTATGAATGGAATTTTTTTTTACAGCAGTGTCTATATTGTGTATATAATAATGTAATGGAAAATTGTTCATTTGTAGTTATTGCATGTTTTATATTGTAATTGAAGATTGTTCGTTTATTCTTTGGCTACATTGGTGCAGTATGCCCCGACCTATGAATTGTACAAAATCCTTTGTCCCATACTTTTGCCTTCAGGGATAATTATATGGAAAAAACTTGTCTGACATATAGGTAATTGCATAGATAGGCGCTAATGTTGATGTTCCTGTAAGTGAAAAAAGTTAGATTAAAATGGAAGTGACAATGATAAAAGAAAAAAATCTATGATATATTTTTGGAGAATATGGTAATTGTTACTAATATTTAACTGTATGAAGTGGATTTTTGCAGTACCACTCAAGAATGCTTCTGCCATTTGATTAACAAAACTACGTGTTTATTTATGTGGGAAGCAGAATCGGCCACCCTTGAAGCTTTATGAAGATCAGAGCCTTGAAGCATATGACCCTAGATACTAGATTTTGCACTAACTGTAGCTATTTGATCTTTGCATTACCTGCTGTATATGTATATCAGCTCTTGATGCATTATATCTCACGTGGATAGTGTTATCATAATATTTTTGTTCGGTTTAAAATCTTGTGTAACTGGATGAGTTATTTTGTGCCAAGAGTTTGACCATCCCTTTTGCTACTGATGTATTGAGACGATAGAATTATGGCCTATATTAATAATCCTCCTCCTTTTTTTGGTCAAATGCAATTTATCCCACTAAGGTTGATAAGTAAGCACAGTTTCTTTTCATTGGATTTTGTTGAAGTTACATGCTAATGAAAACCTTTTTAGTTATTGTACTACAAAGTAATGCGTTTTTTGGTCTTTGGGTTATTTTGAAGTGTATGATTCTAATAACAAGGAAAAGGCTTGATGCAATACTACACTGTGCATTTCTTTTTTCTTCTTTTTCTTATATTCCTTTTTGAGCTGGAGCAGCTTTGATATGTAATGAGAACCTCTGGAATGCAGTCTACCGGTCGCAAGTTTCATAAATGTAGCCTTTTACATTATCTCATGTACTTGTCTCTCCTTTTACGGGATTCTAGCTGTTGACATGCATCAAATGATCAAGGGCTGAATTGCATCGAGGCCTGTGAAACTTTCTTTTTTCTTTTTTTGTGTGTTAAGTAGTTGGCCATCCCCTATGCTATTGATGTGTTGAGAAGATACACCTGCATTAGTAATCCTCCGCCGTTTTTAGTCAAATGCAGTTTATCTCACTATAGTTCATATGTAAACACAATTTCTTTTCCTTTTCGTAGATTTCTTGAAGTTACAAGCTAATGAAGCCATTTTGGTTATTGTACTACAAAGTAATGGGTCTTTTTTTGCGATCTTCAGGTTAATTTGATGCAATTACGAAAATAGTGGATTGGTTGTATCAGAGTCTAAAAATAAGGCCAAGCCTTGCTGCAATACTACGCTGCCCTCATTTTTTTTTTTTGACCTAGAAAGTCACAGATTTTGATGTACATAAAAAATATAAGGCAGCATTACACAGTGATATATTATTTTCAAACTAATGACATTGCCATTGTTGTCCGATTAGTCAGCATAACAAAAATGACTGACATTTAGCAACCAGACTGAAATTGTGTCTCTCTTCATTGCTTAATAAAATTACAAAAAATAATCACAAAGATTTGTGTGCACCTTCATGTAACTCTTTATATTGAATATCCCAATTTGAATAACTGAATATTTCTGGGCAAACTCGAAAATTACACCGCGCATCGCGCGGTGTTCCCCTCCTAGTATATATTGTCAAAACCGAAGGTCCTTCTGCTTCTCTCTCGGACAAAAGCAAGACAACAAGAATTACACTTCCCAGCAAGAGCACACAAGCCCCACGCGATTGACGACCAAATCTCAGCCAAAAAACCGAAGGTCCTTCTTCTTCTCTCTTGGACAAACAAAAGCAAGAGAAGAAGAATTACACTTCCCAGCAAGAGCACACAAGCCCCACGCGATTGACGACCAAATTTCAGCCAATAAAAGCGAGCCACGTCAGCACAAAACCACCACACTTGACAACCCCATTCGCGCTTTTACTATATAGGTAGATAAACTTATTGGACGTCTTAACCGTTTAATTAGTCTACCTACCATTAACTGCATCCGGGCTAACATCATAGAACAACCAAATATTGCTTCAATTTTCTTTGTTCTAATCTGCCTTGTTTTCCTGTTGAAGGACCTAATCAATTCAGCTGTGACGCGAAACTATTCGATCAAAGCATCAAAATGACTACAACGAAGGTGGAAATTGCTAAGAATGATTTAAAATCTGCAAAACTTTGAGCATTAACTAGCATACCATTTTTCTTACACTACTACATATTTCAGGTACAAACAAATCAAGCATCAACTAATCTAACGACCATTTTGGAAAAGGAAAATTGACTGGATCCCAGAGGTTGAGGGTGTAGGATGCTAAATTCTCTTGCCAGCCCCATATCTGTATATGGTCTGCTGCAAGGTTGCCAGATTAATGGAGTGCAACTAAAGCTAGCTAACATCTTAGCACGACAATTGAGTGACACCGTCTCAACTCCTTTGACACGACAATTTTGCTAGTCCCAGGCTCTTGAATTTCACAGCTGCTCAAGGCTTGCGAATGATGTGGTGTGGGAGAGTTAGATTTCCGGGGGGAGGAGGTAGAGGAGCGGTGGCGTTCATGACAGGCGGTGGTGGAAACTGTTGAGGGGGACACTGGTAGCACTTGGTGAAGAGTCCAAAGGTGTCAATTTGGTGGATGAAGTTAACCATGCTTGCCCACCCACCGAATCCGAACCCGACGATGAGGACCCACACAACCACGAAGATGTTAATCACATATGCCCCGATCCATCTTCCCACAAATTTCGGTGGTTGCTCTACTGCATTCTGTGTCACAAACATTATTATATTTCAAATTCAATTCATGAGCCGCATTGTTTAAGTTGGTCAACCGCTTTACACAATTATCAATTAGGACATCCAAAGACATCGTCCAATGGATCGATCCCATGAATTTTGCTCAACAAATTTTATATGTCTTGCTACCAGGACAGAGGAACTCTACAACTATCTTTTAGTCGTGCATGGTAAAATATAATGTTCACGAGGATTAAGGGGAGGCGGAAAGGAAAGTAGGAGCAAACAATAACGATGATGATGATGAGGAGGGTACCTCGCGGGCAGCTGCAGATTTGAAGGTGAAAATGTGAGCGAGGGCAGGGATAATGTAGACGGTGAAGCTAACGAGAAGAGATCCAACAGTGGAGTTGATAGGACCAAAGAAAGGGAAGACGATGGCCAAGAACCAAATGGGGATGACCACCGGCAATCTTGCTGCGGCACGCTTGCACAGGCTCTTGCATTCGTGCATGCCGATTGCCTTTTCCCACACGAAATACAAGGGCGTGCATGCAAATCCAAATGTTATGAACTGCACGAAAATGCATCACAGAAATCATCAGAAACATAAACTCATGGATCTCTCTCTCTCTCTCTTTTTTTATGGCGAACTCATGAAAAGCCAATTTGCGATCAAAGTTTTTTATTTTTTTTTAAATGTTGAATAAAATATTAGTAGTAGTCATTAATCTGGAACAGTAAAGTAGTGGTGGCCTGCCTGATGAATGAGCATGAGGATTACAGCCATGTCCCTAAAGGGCGATCTGGGGAGGAGGGCGAATGCATTAGAGTGATTCAGAAGCATATCACCAAATGCCCAATACACTGCTGCCGCGGATGGAAGCGTCAGTGTCAATACGTACAGGGTTGCCAGCAAGTATATGGCTTTGAATTTCTGTGGCTTCCACATGGCGTGCATGATTTCTCTGTTCACAATTATCAAATCCAAAGTAAATCTATTAAACTCTGAAATTTATTCCATAAGTTAAATTGTTAAGTCGCTCAAGCTTTTGGATTATGTTGTAGTATTAGTTAGACGACGGCTAAATACGTTATATCCGGGACGTTATCAATTAAACTTGGCAACACACATGAAGGCCCCTCGTCGAAATTGCAGCAGCAGCAATTTGCACGAGTCTGGAAACGAAAATGGTTGTTGTTTTTTGGAAAGGGAGCATATCCTAGATACTGAAATGAGTACTAAACAAAGTAAAAGGATCGGAGAAACTGAAAAAGGGTTTGGCTTTTCTTTTTAAACTTGAAAAGGTGCCAAAAGAGTTCCCAAGGCTGAGGAGGCATACGATTCTTTTCTGAGCTCGCATGCTTGACAAGGCAATTTCACAATTCTGAAAAAAGACCCTCCTCTGCTGTCATATAGAATCTTATGAATCATATGATTCATCCACGATGTCGATGTTATTGGCTGTAAAAAGAAAAACAAAAAATTCCCACCATAAACCCAAAAAAAAAAAAAGATAAAATGAAAAGAAAAGGGTTTTCGAAAACGATGGATCATTGTCCCTTGTATGTAATTTATGCAGCAGGTGGCGTTGGTCTTCTTTAGGGAAGCGAATTCGAAGTCTTTGTCATAAGCTTCCCCAAAAAAAAAGTCTTTGTCATAAGATAACAAGGTCAGATGACGTCGAAGTCCGCAAGGATGGGTCATTTTCGAGATGACGTTTTACCAGTAGGTCCAGTACCACTACTGCTGCTGCTGCTGCTAGTCTTTATTTTCTAGCAACTAGCAAGTGGAGTGGTAATTTATTCGTCTCTCTTAGGAGGAGCAGATCTTAATAATATATTAATATGAATTTTGACTTTTTAAAATTTTTTTATATTACTCAGTTAATAGTTATTGGATCTTAACGAAACAAAAAAGAACTAAAACATGATATTTATGTAGGAGAAATAGCAATATAATAAAAAGTGAAACAGAAAATGGCATAGAGTGTGAGACAGAAGATCCGTTGACAATTTATTCCTCTCTCTTAGGAGGAGGGGATCTTAATAATATTAATAGGGGAAAAAAAGTTCGACGCCATCTTTTCAATGACACTTTTAAAATTACGTCAAGTATTTAATTAATTTAAATTATTATATGATATTTAGTTTTAGTTCTTTCAAAATCAAATCTTCGTACCTCGGCTTCTAATTTCAAGTGTCCAATTAATTTTAATTCGGCACCACTTAACGACTCCTTCATCTTTTGATTTCAAGTGTGACCGAAGATTTGATTCCGAAAGAAAGGCGGGTAATAACGTAAAAGACGGAATATACAATTGTAATAGAACTTTGTCTTACACAGTAACTGCATGTCCTCCGAATGTATAGAGAATGTTTGTGGCCCCTGTGAAGTACAGCACCAGCTTGCTTGGGCCCGAATGTTTCACTCCCTCTACCTGTAATTAATTACGCAAGGCCACATTCAACTCATTACTCTTTCACTTAACAATACCACACAGATTGTTTTTAAATAAACTATTAAGATTTAAAAAAAAAAAAAAAATTCCACCAAAGTTTTAGATATGAAGCCTAGGCTTCGGTATTGTGTGACACCAAATATCAATTCCCTATTCATACCACACTGAAACGTAAGAGTAAGAGGCTAAAATGTGAGTGCGACGAATATTAATTCTTTATTTCATTTTTCTACTCCCTCTATCGTGCCATGAAAATGAAGAGAGACACAATTAACAATGCACGTACCTGGCCGTGGAGTAGTGAAGCAACGGCGAGGTACCAAGCTGTATAAGTGGTCATTAACAGTCCCAGGAAAGACCAGATTCGGTAGTTGTGGAAAGAAGGTATGAAGACGGTAGTGGCGCAGCAAGCTCCAAAGATGTAAGTCCAAGTTCTCTTGTCCAGATTGTCATTAATGTAGTATATATTGCTGCAGGGAGGGTCAGATCAGATAGTGAGAGTGATTAGCTGGCTGAGTATTTAAATCCTCGACACTTAAATTTGCATTATTAGATAGGTACAAACAATTAAAACCTTGCACAAGCGATGAGCTGAATCACGGATCCAAACAGAAGAAACGTGCAGTTAAACGCCAAACCCACGTTCCTCCAATGTTTCCCCAGCAACCCATCAAGAACTTCGAACCACTGCAATCAATGTACGTAATTAGGCACTCCCTTTCCTGTTTATACATGTACATGTACAATCCGGGAAGCCCAGAAAAGTCATGTGAAATCGCGCAATTAGTAGTAAGTACTATATACTACCTGAATGACGTGATTTCTGAAATCAACTTTCTCTCTTTCCTTTCTGGTTCGGTACTCAATATACAGAATGCTGATGAGATAAGCCGTCCAACTTCCCATCAGACCGTAGAAGAGCTGGAAGAGGATCCCAGACATCATTCCCAGCTGGGAAAATGAGTATGGCAACGTCAGTAGTACCTGGGCCACCTATTGAATTCACAAACAAAATAAACAAGATTCGTAATTAGCAATCAAGGCACTAGCAGGCATTGGAAGAAACTCCTGCAGGTGCATTATAGTAGTATATGGTATCAAAAGAACGTCTCTGCTGGAAAATCATTCAAATGTTATTTGAGTAGTCTGATCGATCGTAAATTAATGAGGCTCGACTTTTTTACTTTCAGCTCCAAAAAATGGAATCATAACATCACATATTCTAGATCAAAACAAATAATGAAAGACAAGGTGAAGCGCATAATACCTGATTGGAAGCACAGCTGAACCAAGCATCATAAACTGAGCCACCGTGCCAGAACAGCTTGGAAATCTTGGCCTTGACGTCCGCGGGCTTGCCTTCCGTCTCCATCTCTACATAATTTCCTACAATTACGGTCTCCACCGCCTTGTCCGTCGCCATTCTGCAATATCAAGCTGATCTTGTGCTCGCTCTTGCAGAAGTACTAACAGTACGTACTTTGGCTAGTTATATCTCGTGATGCAGAAGTAATGCTAGCATGAGTCAATAAATGAAGCAGCTGGCTAGAATCCAGAGAATGGGTAGGGATAATTAAAAGGGCACGCTATTGTTTTCCGGACATGGATAGAGTCGTAACAATCTATGCGGTATATTTATAAGTAGAAAAGAGTATTTAGTAAGGGGCCAAAGACGGGCAGGCCGGACAAAGAAGGGCTTGGTGCCTGGGACTGGGACTGGGAGGGAGGGGAGAGAGAGGGTTGGGGCCTTGGAGGGTGGGAAAGACTCTGGCTGAAAGGTATAATAGAGAGAGCGATTTCGGGAAGTGCATAGCTTAAATCCGCTTTTTTAGAGCTTCCCGTTTGTTTGTGGGGTTTTGACGAACAACCACCGGTTTTCGAGCTCAAATCCCTTGTTTCTTTGATTTTTTTTTTTTTTTGCAACACAGAGGTATCTGGATCTTCGGACTGGTAATACCTAATGATCCAACTAATCCTCTGCGGGTTGGGAGAGGCTGCCCAATTTTTTCACCGATCGCTTTACCCGGAATTCGAACCTTCGCGAAGGTACTCCCCCAACTGAGGTACTACCACCAGCTCTAGCTCCGGGGGCTCTTTGATTAAACCTTTTATTTCTTGCTAGTACTATGTAAACTAATAATTTTTTTATATTGTCTTCTAAATAACCTCATCCCTCTTCTTCACGGTTTTTTTCGCTTCCAACTATCAAATTCAAGATTTGAACTCTAAGCTCCAAGGCGAAACTCCTAGAATTTTAAGAGCCAGCCATTCTTTAGCGAGTATAACCTAATAATTTAATTAAACATCATTGATTTTTTTTAAAAACAAATAATTATAGGAGCGTGAGTGGCTTGTCCGCACGAGTGCGCTCTCTCGACTTCCGCGACAAATTATAACAAAATACAGTACTGTCACTCTACTAGTATTGCTAAAATTTTCAATGACAAATATTAATATATTCGCATTCCACATTTTTATAATGATGCTTTTATTATATAATTTTTATTTATTAGATAGTATAATAAAAAAGGGTAGTGAGAGTTGTGATATCGAAAGTTGGACTGCAAAAAACATTTTCCCCTCGCAATACCTCTGGACTTTGACGGTTTGACCACCGATTCAGATTGACAGTCACAGCATCGAAAATAATAGAAATTTAAATCCCACCAGCTACCTAATTTCGGTATACAGATGATTATTTATCTCAAACCCGGACGTGACTGATAGCCCCACTAGAAGAGGTTTGTGAATAATGCCCTTAAGAGACGAGACATGCTGTGTATGCGTATCCCCTCCAACTTTGCTGTTTGACTTCTGCATAGATGTTAGGTGGTTTGCTGGAGACGAGTGGTAACAAGGTTCAGAACAAGCTAATTAAGTAGTAATACTGAAACAAAAGTGTATTCCTTTGGAACAATTACATCGGAACAGAGCACAGTCCATCTTACATACGAGAAAAAAATTTAAAAAAAAAAAAAAGGAATACACTTTTGTTTCAGTTTTACTACTTGTTCCGTAGGTAAGACGGACTGTGCTCGGTTCCAAATTTGTAAACTATGGAAGTTTAACAAATTTATGAAGAGCAACAATAGTTTTTCTAAATTTTAAATGAATGTATCAAATTTGACACATGAATAATGTGGTAGGTGCTGTTTTCCACCCTCAAGTTCATGCGTGGAATTCATATTTGCTGGGATGACTGAAAAAGGAGAACGAAAAAGCATATTTATCTAAACCTTTTGTGGATAACTGCTCGAGACATTATTGTAAGAATGTAGTCTAGTAGTCTCATGAATTTGGTTCATTTTTCAGTGGATTCTCTTTTTGTTTTTTATATATAATATATATTTGGATGCGTGATATGTGTTTTTATTTATTAAATAGAGACATGATCATTTAAATTTTGATTAATTTTAACCCTTATTAATATATGAATGGGCGTGTCATACATCCAAATGTATATTACAGAAAATGGAGAGACAATTCAGTGGAAAGGAACCAAGTTCGTAGTGTCATTGCCATGCGCAAGATAAAGCATTGCAAGCTTCATATGCGTCTGTTTATCCATCCAAAATATAAACTGCACGGTACCTTATCGGCTAAATTATTATTATTATTTTTTTGGTTAGTAGGGCAAGATAATTACTAATTACAATTGCATAAACCATCGTTTACATTTTTTATTTATCATGTACAGTGTCCATTTAGCTGGTCCCTCGATCATTTAATATATTTTTTCCCAATTTTGATTTTGTTGACAAAAAACCCGACTTTGATTTGTTGTTGACAGAAGTGTGATGAGTCTTGGTTTTATGACCGAGAAAAAAGGTTAAAGAAAGAGATCGAGAAAGCAACGGTGCTGAAATAGACTTGGGAGTTGACAGGGGGGGCAAACCCATAAAAAGGGAAAAATATATATGGTAAGGAGTGAGAGGCAGGAATTATAACGAAGTAGACCGCATCATTGCAGCCAAACGGGCGTGGTCGCTTTTACAAGTGAAAGAAAGCTGCTTTTATCACATGGCAAAGGAGAATTTCCCTGTGGCTGTGGACTCGAGAATCCATCCGGAGCCCAAAGGAGAACCAAAAAAAAAAAACTCTTCGGCTCACATGGACTTGCATTTCGTGGATATAAGGACGTTTTGATTTGAGAGCTCCCCTTCTCTAAGACAATTAATTATTTAGTGTAGTGGTATGCTAACTAAGTATGTACTATTTTAAATAGGGAAAATGATCGGTTTCATCCCTCACATTTCACAAAATTATTCTTTTCGTCCCTCACTTTTAAAACGAAACAATTTCATCCTTGACATTTAAAAACTGAAGTTATTACATCCCTGAACCCAATTTTCAATATGAATCAAACCATCTATCAACCTAATTACAAATTTTGGGGATATAATTGGTAGATCACTTGACTAACTCAACTTGATATTCACGTGGAATTTAATGAAACCAAAAATAAAAAATAAAAAATTATAACATAAAAAAGAAGAATTAATCTTTCCTACATTGTCATTGTATACACTGATGGGTTTATGTACCTGCCATATCATTTCAATTTAAATTTAAACACCAAATTTTGTATTTATGATATACATGTAGACTCACAAGCATATATACTAACGGTACATGAAAAGATTTACCCAAAAAAGAAATCCTATTATTCCAAGACAAAGAATGACCTTTTATGTTATACTTTTTAATTTTTTTGGTTCAATAAATGTCATGTGAATATGATCTATCAATTCTATCTCCGAAATTTATTACTGGGTTATTGGATGGTTTGATTCAAATTGACAATTAGGTTCAGGGATGTAATAGGTTTAATTTTTAAATGTCAGGGACCAAATTGCTTCGTTTTAAAAGTGAGGGACGAAAAGAATATTTTTGTGAAATGCAAGGGATGAAATAGGTCATTTTCCCTTTTAAATAATAGTACAAGTCTGAGAGTCATACGATAAAGCATGTGCCTTTATGCTTGGCAGCCATCACATTTTTTCCTTGATAATCATTTCTGATATGTTCTTCCAGCTACTTTACCTGCTTGCATTTATATACATATATTTTTTTTTTCAGTTAGTACATTTCCCTCTTTGGCAGTTGTACTTCATCGTCGAGACTCCCTTTCCTTAAACTGCACCTCCTCCAGACACCCTGTCATCATCTTCTTCTTCATCTTCTTTTTGTTTAAATTTTTTTAATTGAGGAAGGATGGAATTTAAGAAGTAGGGAGGCGATAGGGAGTTCAGAATCCAAAATCTCTACGTTGTTATTATTTATTTCAATTTGTAGTCTTGCAAAAACGAAAAAGAAAAAGTCTCTTTATCATTCTTAGCCAACAGTTTCACCTACGTGTACACTTAGCATTATTGAAATCAGGAAGCATTTACCAAACAAAAAAAAAAAAAAAGAAGGAAGCAAATATGAGAGACAATTGAATTAATTTGTTCCGTAGATATATAAGGAGATTGATTACTAATAAAATATGTTAACCCTTGCATTAGCTATATTGCTCGAAATTGTTCATCAAGAAGTCGTAAAAATTTTGGCATTTAATTATTTTTTTATTTACATGGAATCCTCAGTGTCACTTTTCAGTGGCAACTCAGTGTCACGTCTATATTTATACCAAGTGTTCTATATATTTATTGAACTTGTCATGTGTTATTTATTTAATTTTCTTTTAGCCTCACGTGATAAGTGGGATTCGCACTGAATTTGGCACGAGCCAGCAGCTGAGAGCATCCCAAATGTTTTTCATTAGCTAGGTTGGACAATTGTGATGAAGGTCACTCATTCAATGGCTAAAACAAAAAGCTAAAGCCACTTCACTAACTATTTCGCGCAAGAAAGACAAAAGTCGTAAATCCAATGGCTGTATTATATAGTACATGTTTTCGATCTCATCAAAGTCTCTTTCCCACCCCTCATTCCATAAAGCTATTTTATTTTGAATTGGCAGTTTTCCATCCACTTGAATTTCAATAAGCAGCAGCCCAGACCGAGAGTGATCATTGATCATGCTTAACGTAATGATGAGAAAACATGATGAGTTTTGTTTTCAATAAATATCAGGATGGAGGATAGACTACAGAGAAGCAGCATGGAAATCATTTTCGCGAATAAGGTGAAGCCCGCCGGGCAACCCCCCTTAAAAAGCTTAAGCATTGCTCTGGTGCGGTGCAACACATTCATGGCAAATGTCGTTGGAGAAGACGTCCGCTCCCTTGTCCTGTCATGCTTTCCTGTGACTGGGACCGCAACATTCCCTGAGAACCTTGTCCCCTTTGACTACCTCCCCTTATGATGCAGTCCACAACCAGC
Source organism: Coffea eugenioides (assembly GCF_003713205.1). NCBI lineage: Eukaryota > Viridiplantae > Streptophyta > Magnoliopsida > Gentianales > Rubiaceae > Coffea > Coffea eugenioides. The sequence goes on from NC_040036.1 coordinate 17,021,870, forward strand.
ACAACATATTTCTTGCTCCATTCCTGTCATTCATATATGTTTTTATCTGATCGATGTCCTAAAATAAAAATAATTGTTTCAAAATTAATACATATTTTTCAATATTATTATTTGAAAAAGTAATTTTTTAAAATCCCAATATACATCAATCAAGATAATATTTTCAATTCAAAGGATACATATGTAAATTCATCAATGTCACCTCATCTGAACATAATAATTATCATGTCTCCATAAAAAATTGAATTCTCAAAAAACGACTCTAGTACTTTATATTTGTTCATTTTTAGAAGCTCTCGTGCTGCAATTGCTATGCATCCATGATCCGTGCATGCTCCCCCTTATATTGAGATTGAGGCCAAAAAGAGAAAAAAGGAAAAAAAAAAGATTTTGATTGCAGTAGACTAGCTATGTGAAATTATTAATTAGATGATCGATTTTGTGGATGCCATTCATTGCCGGACAAAAAAAAAAAAAAACCTCCCATTGGTGGCTGAAGTTTCTAAACAATAATTCTTTAGGCAGAGCCTGTCAGGCATGTTTGAAGTTTGGAGCAAATCCGATGAATGGTTATCTGCAATTTACGTACCGATGATGGTTTAGATGTCTGGACACGATATTGATTTTGGCATTTGTGCATGTAGAATTCAGTATAAACTAGTACAACTGATCTCTAGACTCTTGAATTTATTTTCAACAGATTAAATACTTTAGCACGTCCTAATACCTGCGTGAATATGTGACCAATTGGTCTAAGAGATCGATTGGTCTGCCTCTATGAATAACTGAGTACCACACACACACTCTCTCTCTCTCGACAAATAGCTGTGACACCCTCGTCTCAAGTTGAAACGGAGTTTCATGCATGCAAGCTAATTAGTAGTAGTTTTCAGGGTAGAGAATTGAAAGATTTTTACGCATCGGAAACCAGAAAAACGAACTAACGCCTTTGTATAAAAATTAGCTTTAGGATTTTGTGTTTACAGCTAACTGCTACGGCCAGCACAGTGAGATCAATTAATGGGGGATCGGTGAGATTTATAAGTAGTGTCTCCAAGAAGAGCTAATTCGGGGATTACGAGACAGAAAAGCTAAACTCGGTCCGGAATGTTGATTCCTGATGCTAGATTTGGTGCAGTTAAAGGCACAATGTCTTCCTTAAACATTCCGATAAAAAGGGGTAGCGCTATGAGAATGTTGAGTGGCAATCGCCAAAATTAAACAGCCAAACGACCGACCAAATAATCCAGCTAGCGTGCCTTCAAAAGGATTGGGAACTACGGATGCTGGCTGGTGGTGATCCATGATGATCTATAATGATTCACCCAAATTAGTGCTAATTAAGTAACTAAAGGTGGGGGTTGGGGCGAAAATGTTACCACCATTGACGGCTGGCTTTGTAGCTTTGTAATAAAATCCGGGCTCTTAACGACAGAAATTAGATTTAGGAAGAGGCTAAATCCACATCCCTGCATACTTACCCAATCCACATCTCATGCACTCGTTGAATGACAATGCCCGAGTTCAACAAAAAAAAAAAATAACAATGCCCTCATTTGTTAAGTTTAACGTTAACACTATATAATGTGATAGGATAACATGATAAGTATATTATAGTAGTAGATAACTCCTCTCCCGCCGCTAAATTTAGCTTTTCATAGGATGCTCTAAGACAAATAAAACTTCAGTGATAGATTTGGTGAGAGGAGTACCGGAGGACAGCAGTAGTTTACTAATGTTGGAAATGATTAAAGCTTTTCGGGGGTCCGTCTGCATCCTGACTATCTCCTTTTTCGTTGATTCGCTGCCCTTTTCTTCTTCTAAATTAAAGACAACTTTGACGTTCAATTCATAATATCCATGTCCCTCAGGGGGAGGTGGAGGGGAGTGGTCTCATCAAATTTTCCATCTCAACTGAGTGTCCACCACGTAGGCAAGCAAACATGCATTAGATTTCTGATTGTATGGTACAAAGTAAAACGAAGCAGCAGGTCAAATCCTCCACCAAGATCCTTTTGCTCTGCCTTTGCTTTGCTGCTGCTACCTCCTCCTAAAGAATCTGTGCCATTATTATATACTACAGTATAGTGCAGTGGAAGTGGTGGAAGTCATATGTAGGTATGTTGTAACGCGAGACATCAGCGTGAATTCTCTTTCCGGTCGCAGGCCATACTGAAAATTAGGCACCCTAAAAGACTGGGGGCGGCCATAATTCATTGTTTACATTGCTGGGGAACAGCATCACTCCAAGCTACTTATTTCTGTCCTCTGGGACATTGAAATCACGTACCACATCTGCTTTAATTGTGTGTGTGTGTGTGTTATTCATGTTCTCGCAAGGGAAAACAATAATAACGTTCTGATTAGAATTGCTTTGCCCTTTCCCTTTCATTGCTACTTCACTCGGAACACATGGCAAATACTCCTAATAATGGTTTTTTTTTTTGTTTACTTTCAGGCTTCGGAGTTCAGGCATCACAACAAGTTCCTGTATTTGCAGACTGCAAAACTGCAGATCATTCCTTCAGTAGCAAGGAGTAGTTCTACAGAATTGGGCCTACATATTTGTGGCCCAACTCCCGAACAAACTGCTCCACAGGCCTATAAAACTCAGAGTATGGTTATCTTCTTGATTACCCTTTAGAGTAAATTTTACTCCCTCCGTCCCACTTTGATAGTCCTGTTTCTTTTTTCACACAGTTTAAGAAAAAGTAGTTAACTTTGTTGGAAAAGTAAATTTAGATTGCTATTTTTCTAAAATACCCTCACATTAAATAGAGTACAACTTGATGGGAACTTGAATTGATGGCAAAAAAAAGAATCAACTCTCATTAAATGGGGTAAGTTTATAGTAACAACAACTTACATTGAATAAGGGCATTTTAGGAAAATTTAAATACAACTACATTCTTCAATTGGAAAGTGGACTACAATTTGGGACAGACGAAAAAGGAAAACAGGACTATCAAAGTGAGACGGAGGGAGTATATACATTAACAGTGTATATAATTGGATCCACAACATACGTTCAAAACTTGAACTTTAAATTTAAATTTTGTATAGTTGTAATTCATTCAACGCTAATAGTGTGGGAAATATTAATCTTTACTTTTATGGTGGTGTTGTTTTATCCACAAAAATTACCCTTTTTTTCACAAGGCAGATACTTTTATTTAAAAAATAATAATTTTTTGCCACAAAATTGCAGAATATGTCTTCTTTTTGTGACATAATGAATGTGTCTTTCATAGGGCTGGTTACTTTCGATATTTTTGCTCTGAATTTAACGCTTTCAGCACCAGCCAGTCTTGTACTATAATCCAATGATTCAATTACTTGGGACAAAATAATGAAATGAGTCAGTGTTAAGATTTTTTTTTTATATAAATGAATGAAGTAATCCAAAATTCTCGTTGAAGTAAATGTTTTCAATTAATTATGCAGCTTACAACATTTTCCGATTCAGATAGCAATCTTTCAGTTGCATAACATGTCTATAGTTTATTTAAGGTCCGGCGCGCTCATCCCTGAAAGTAATACCAGTACACTCGCCTTTCCTTCAAGACTGCACTAAAGGTCACTGACTAACTCCTCCGTTGTTAGGTTTGCAAATTAGCACTTTGGAGGGAGCGCAGGTCAAATTCAGGAAGTAGCAGCCAAAATCCAACTAAAAATGATCTACTATACTATAATCATGAATTGGATGATCAACGAATGAGTAGTCCAAATCCAATAAAATGCCTTGTAGTCATGAATTGACTAATTGACCACTAGGAGAAATAAGTGTTTGTGTGAGTATGGGGTTTTTTTTTCGCAAAAATATACTTACTTTATTTTATTAACACATTTTTCAATCATTATTTTTTTTATCTCCTTTTTTTTATCTCATATACATCACATCAAAAAAATATTACATTATTTTTATTACAAAAAATTATTTCAAATAATTTACAATTCAAACACACTCTCACCACTTAGTGGTAAAAATGGTATGATGCATTGACTGATTGACCATGTATTCCGATTATTGATGAAGACAAGATTGAGTGATACGTTGTACCAATTGTGCAGCTCAGCTGTTTGAAACAAAACTTCTATTCGGTTGGATTAGCTATTTTTTAGGATGTTTTTGAAAAATTTTACTGTAGCAGAGTTTTTATATTTTGGAATATTTTTAGAAAATATTTTAGGATATTTAAGAGTAAAAGAGTTTCTAAAATATATTTTCAGATATTTTTTAAATTTTTAAAAAAATTTAAACTAATTTTTAGATTACTTTTTAGAGTATTTTTTAAAAAATTTAGTGATATTTGAAAAACTAATTTTTGAAAAACACTCCAAAAACAGGGGATTGAAACAGAGATATGTCAAACAAATACATATATATATATTTGCTGTCGTAGTATTTTCATACACAACCTTTATTTCACCATGCCAAGTCTTCTTCTAATTCAGACACTAGTACTCTACTTAATTCACAATTTTCTTCCCCTAAATTTCCCGTCCTTTTGGATAGTAGTGTATTAATTCCTGTGGGCTTTCATCCTGCAATAAGTTTATAAAGTGTATCTTCTTTTTTTGTTTTGTTGTTGTTTTGTTGGGGGGGTGGGTGGGTTGGTTGTTGTTTATGTGTAAGTGATGCTGATAGCAGCTCAGTATCTAGCTGTGAGAATGAAAAAGAGTACTCCACTATCGATACTCCTTTGGAAAAAAAAAAAGGATGCCAAAACCCTCAACCAAGATTCGACGTTCAAGAAAGTGAAACCGGCGTATTGGCTCCATCGAGCTTTTACTCCTCTCGCAACGATGAAGATGGAGACGTGCAGAGCCCAGAATCAACCGCCCAACATATTTCCAAAATAAATACTACTACACCTTACTCCCTACTCCCCACCCACCCAATAAAAAGGAAATGAAGATGAATCCTCATCTGCTCTTTTCAATCTCCGCCACCTTTCTCTCTTTTCTTCTCTTCACCTCCTCTCTCTTCTCCGGTAATCCTTACAATTCACCACCCCTCACTTACGACTTCTCTCTGTTTATTCTTTCCTTTTCTTTTTCTTTTTTTATTTTTTGAAGCCAGCTTTGATTGTTTTGTTTCCTGATTTTCTTAGTCGTGCAGTCAACGAAATTCAAGATAGTAAACAAGTGCCGGCACACCATATGGCCAGGTATACTGACCGGCGCCAACAGGAGACCGCTCAATCCCACCGGCTTCATTCTCAAGAGCGGCAAATCCATCACTCTCTCCGTACCAAGCTCATGGTCGGGTCGGATTTGGGGCCGCACCGACTGCTCCACCGACCCATCCACCGGGAAATTCTCTTGCCTCACGGCCGACTGCGGCTCCGGCAGGGTAGAATGCGCTGGCAGCGGCGCGGTTCCCCCGGCCACCCTCGCCGAATTCACTTTAAACGGGGACCAGGGTTTGGATTTTTATGACGTGAGCTTGGTGGACGGGTACAACCTGCCCATGCTGGTGGTGGCCAAGGGAGGGACAAGAGGGGGATGCAGCTCGACGGGGTGTCTAGTGGACTTGAATGGGGCGTGTCCTCCGGCGCTGAGGGTTGCGGCTGGGAACGGGAGTGAGATCCGGAGCGTGGCGTGTAAGAGCGCGTGTGAGGCGTTCGGTGATCCGGCTTATTGTTGTAGCGAGGGGCATAATACGCCGGACACGTGTCAGCCGTCGGAGTACTCTTTGTTCTTCAAGCACGCCTGCCCCCGTGCTTATAGCTATGCCTACGACGATAAGACCAGCACCTTCACTTGTGCGTCCGCGGACTACCTCATCATCTTCTGCCCGTTGCCTTACACCAGGTAAAATTTATTTAGTGCCATTGCCTTAGAGATAGAGGCCTTACCTTAAAATGCTGATTACGAGATATGACTTTGATTTGGGGGTGGGGTGGTGTTGAATGTTTATGATGCGTGTTGTGACATGTGGAGCTAATTTCTTCTCTAGTTTAATGCTACTTATTGACTTGAGCACTTTGCCATTCAATTCTTGCTGCCAATGGTCTATGTTATCAAACTGTAATATTTGATCAATAAGTTGAACCCAAAAAAAAAAAAGGGAAAACAAACAAAAAGAGGTTAGTCAAAGGTTGGATAATACCAACTAAAGATTCCCGTGTTTGAAATAATTCAGTCCTTTTCAGGTCATTCTTACTCAATATTGTACTATTGTTTTAACTATTCACTTCTTCTTTGATTTGATCAAACTTTGCATTGCTTCATCCTTAAGGACTGTAGGTCTAATTCCCATTTCATCATTGATTTTGTTGGGATTTGATTTCATGTGATCTGGCATTGCTTTGTGCTGAAAGGGAATGTTACACCCTATGATCATAAATATGACAAATGCATAATTCATGCACTCGTGGAGACAGTGGGCCACGAGGTCCGCACCATGCTTCTCTCATGGTTCATCCAAGTTTCTGAACCATATTCATGGCCAGGATGACTATTTCCTTTCCTGATCTTGAAATGCACAAAGCTAAACAATAATGACTTGTTTGTGTTCTACAGTGCAAAACAGCTTCATGCGTTTTATACCATAGATGTTTTTATTAATAAATGACAAGAGATATTTGTTAAGCATGATGTGCTTATGATGGAGGTATAAATTTTGGAAATGGGAACATGAGACTGTTAATTTAGTACTGTGATAGACAAAAATTAACTATCACAAACCTGTTCTTATATGAGGCAGCTCTAGAAAGTAAAAATTAAATAGTAAAGCTCAAATGGTATGAGGTAATACAAGACTTGAAAATGGTAGGATATAGATCTCCTAGCAAGTTTCAACTGAGAGTAGAATTCTACTCATTTATCTATCTTTAAACCCTGGTGTAGAGCTATTTCGACAGACCTTCTTAGTGACTTTGGATATTCCAGCTTGTGGGTTTGTAAATCTAGTATTGAGAACATCTCCGGATTGGCCCAGTAATCATGTTGTATTTTTCTTTTTTACTAGTAATCTTTACTCTATGCTCTGTGCCAAAGCTTTTGAACAGTACGTTCACCCCTAATTAGGTCCAAGAGCACATTATTGGTGAGGGAAGATTCTGGCTATGGCCTTTTATATATGCCTTTAGAATTTGGCTATTCTGTCACTAGTGATAAGAGCTATTAGAATGTGAATAATGTGCATATCAGCTTGGTATGAAGCAAAATGAATATTACATAGGCATCCAACATTGAACTTGGTAGAAATTCTGCAGCATGAAATTGCTGGGAGCTCGAAGAGAGGCTGCACAATTGCCCCTGGTTAACAAAACAACAATGTACATCGGAAGACACCATGCTTAGTGGTGTATCATCTCCAGGTTTGACTTCAATGCAAACTGTGGCTTCTGCAAGCAGTTTTGCTTTTCCTGCAACTGGTATGAATCTTGTTGCTAACACTAGTGGACCCTTTCAGGCTGATTCAAAGATAGCTGCAGGCAGTTGGAGAATACAATTTTCTTCATGAGCCCCTATTGCTGCACTACCTCCCTGATTTATCCAACCTGGGTTCAATTGGAGGATCTGCATTTTGCAGATGACAATGAATGCAAAGTATTGTATATAGTTCCTTGCATCCTTTGCGGTGAATTTTTTTCCTGCTCTTATGATTGAGTTGTGTTATGATTAGATTGCTCAGTTGGTGGGATGCTGTTATCATGTAACAATGAGTCATGTGCAGTTTACAAGTCAACGTATAATGCAATATCAACTTGGTAAAGCAGTTTGTCAAACCTGTTAGTTTTTGAAGAACTGATATTGTAAAGGGTGATGGACACCAGGATAATTGCTGGCTTCTTCTGGGCTCTAAACGAAGTGGATTTTTGTTTTGCCTTCACGCAGCAACACACGAAGGCCATCATCTGACTTTTTAGCAAATGCTCAACTAGGCTTAACTATTTAATGCATTTCATCTGCAAAAGAAATACAATTAGACCATTTGGCAATGTGGGACGGTACCAATATTTTTGTTTCTGGCATTTGCCTGTTCTGTTATCCTTCTTTTTGCTGTTCTCCAGGGATAAAATGTTTTGAATTCTCTGCCAAATGTAAGGCTAGAAATTGCAATCACTTATGGGAATGTTGTACATGCTGACCTTGTCTCATGAGCTCTTCTACTATTCTCCCTATATAACGTGTTTTTGCAACACAGGGCTTTGGTCCTATACTAAAAATTTCAAGTGTGGCTCGCGCTTGCACACCCCTGAGTCGCGTTCAATCCTGTATTTTGGCACCTTTCGTGGACTTGAATTGCTGTCATTTTTCTAGGTTGCTAATGTTTGGATTCTGCAGTTTTAGCTGAGTCGATATATCAAATTTAAGGTTTGATGAGTTAGACGATCGAAGCACGACTTGAGTATGTAGAATAACCTGTCTAAAAACATTTTACGTTTTCTCCTTTAGCTGTAGTTTGCTTAAAATCCGACCAAGATTTCATGATAAATCGATAACAAGCACTGAAACATGATGCCAGCACTATATATTGTCCTGATTCAACCAATGTCTTATAATAGGGCTCACTGATGTTTAGATCTAAATGTTATGAAAACAACATACGTTCGCTGAAAACGTTCGAAGAAATAATGTACGCTGTCTATAAGGAATGCATCGTTTAGGGGTGCGCTACCAAATTGCAAAGCCTACGAGCAACGCATTTTGTAGATTTTATAGGAGCTGATGGCAGTAGTTTAGCAACGAGTTTAAATGGGGCGCAGAATTGGGCGTGTTTGGGTAGAAAACCGTCAAAAAGGGTATTAAATTAAATCGTGGCTGTCCCGAACCGGCATGAACGCTTTTGATGTCAAATTTCTACATTTCCATTTCCGGCTACCATCCTAGGCGGGGAATGTGCAGACACCGTTATCATTTTTCGGCTCCCGTACAGGGATTTATGTCTATTGCAATTTGGGAAGATCACTGCACTGAACTACTAAACTGTTAAGTATTGCAAAACGAAATTAGTAGTGGAAACATGTGGCTTTGCTTTATTGAATTTTTTTTCTCATATTTTTTTTAATCCTCCCAATCCTTTCTACACGCTTTTCATTCTCACTGTCAAATTTAAGATTTGAATCCTGGACTTGACAATAGAGATCCTCAATCCTGGTGATTTTGCTTTATTGAACGCGTTGGCGAAGAGACAAAGAGGAAGGCAACAACACATTCTCATAAAGAAAAGAAATCAAAAGAAGTTTCGGCAATTGAACGGAGGAGGCGCACACGATTGGACTGTAAAGGGATAATTCTTCGAACGAGGCGTAATCATTCGTTCGTTACCCGATATCAATAAAGTAGGATTAAAAAGAAGTCCACTACACTGATGAACAAATTCGTAAAGTAGGAAACTTTGCACGTCAGGTGTGACTATACCAGCATGTGAGTAACTAATTAATTAGCAAAAAAATAAATAAAATTGTTAAATAACAAAATTGAAACTAGTTGTAGCACTTTTAGTTTATTGATCCAGAACTTATTTTCTCTTTTTATCCCAACTGAACCTAAGCAAAGAAACCCTAATACTTGGTTTTTGAGTATATTTTAATAAATTTTTTTTTTTCAAATGTAAGTGGAAGGGTTTAAACGTGAAATCTCTCACTTACCCTCTTTTCTTTGGAACCACCCAACTCATTCTTTTCACCCATTGATCTTTGATTATTTAGTTAGTCACGTGACATCAGGTGAATTATTTTTGTTGTTTAAAGTTAGTTCCTATTTTACTTCTTTTTTCATAAAATTAATTTAACAAACACGTAACTAAACATGACTAGATTCCATCAATAATTGAGAAAATTAATTAATTGTTCTAAATTTGATTCAAATTGGAAACTTGGTGGACCAGATTTGTTTTCGCCAATATATTAGAGACAAACAATACAGGTACCAAAGATTGAGAATTAAAGTTGTTTTTATCAAAACTTTAGGAACTAAAATTACACAAGTACCAAATACTGGGCACCATGGTTGCATTTCTCCCTACGAATAATACCATATCCGACGAAGAAGAGTTTTTTTTTTTTTGTTTGGGGGGAGGAAAAGATGCATTACACTCTCGGATGTCACGAAGCACGAGAGCGGAATCCTCTATCATTCTTCCAAGGCAATTTGCTCATCTGTTTCGTCTCTCTTCTCCCAAATTGGCATTTTTGGGCCCGCTAACTGGAAAAGAACTCTGCCGTTTCGGCATTTTTGGCACTCTGTCCCTAATTGGAAATTTTGGCAATTGTGATTTACTAGAAAAGTTCCTTTAAACAAGGAAAAGAACTCAGTGGTCTCGGGGACACCAGTGACAGTGAGGGAGCCTCATTTCTGATTTCACTGCTTAACTATTGTGGATGAATTATGGAAAATGCAGCTGAGTAATATTTGGAACGTCCGGAAGGGAATTGCGCAGAAGCATATATCCAAATTACTAGAATTTACCATATATATATATATATATATATGTATATATAGACACACACATATATATAGATATACACATACATACATTCATATACATATACATATTTGTCCAAATTAGTTCTCTGCTTTCCCCTTCCTACTCTGATTCTGATTCTGAACCATGCCCAAGCTTAGGAAAGACAGGTAAACGTTCGGTGGTCTCTCCAGTTGTGACATGGGGCCTTCTGATAATTACATTCTCAGAATAGAAATCAACCCTTATATTTACGTTGACAGGAAGACCAAGATCATCTTTTTATGCAACCGAAATGTGCGGAGTTTGATGGAAGTGGTATCCCATCGTGAAATTTGAAGTACCACTTGTGATAATTCATAATTGTTGCTGCTCTTGCAAGTCTTTTACTGAGTCCTTTGGGTGATAAGAGAGGATGAAAGTGTGGTTTCTCATCTTCAACCCGACCTAATAAGGATGCCTTCATAAATCGTCAAAATAGCTGTTTTATGCCTTTGCATTTTGGATTTTGTTGTGTCGGGTGTTTCATACAATGTCTGCGGAGTACCCTTTTTTTTTCTTTCTTTTCGGAGGAATGTCTGTGAGTTTTTTTTTTTTTGGGGATAGAATGTCTGTGAGATAAGTTGAAAAAGAAAAGAACTAAACGTATGTGGTCCTTAATGCCCAGCAGTGTGGGAGTTTAAGAGAGAAGAAAACACGACAAAAGAAAATAAGAAAAAGATAAAGGTTGACAACTTCCTTTTCATGTGGAAGAGAAAGGAGGAAGAAATTATTCTCAAATTTATACTTTTGATGTTTGTTTTGAGACAAATGTGACAATTCATGGAATTTCAAACGCCCACTATTTCTTTTCATTTCTTCTCACATTTGGAAAGAAAGTTTTCATTAATTTATCATCATTCCATTTGTCTTCCTTTCCTTCGGCTTAAAACTCTAGACTAAAAAAATTATCTTCCTTTCCATTCTGGATTGCTATATTATTTGCACAAAACCTACTTATCTAGCTGTAAAAGTTTTCCCTTTTGCTTGAAAATGAAAATTTAAGAAAAAAAAGGTACTATTTTACCTTTACTAACCAGGAGTAAAATATTTAGTAGTCTGTAAACTACATTATTGTTTTAGCAGAATCTTACTAGTAGTAAATACAGTAATAATTTATGGTCCTTTGATCCGGAAGGCATTGGCCAGTGGGCAGGACCCGGATGTCAAATTTTACAGCACTGTGTCGCAGAAACATAAAAAGACGGGACATGGAATCCAAGGCAATCTCCATGTGAGACTTCTTACTAAATTATATCAACTGAGCTAATGCAATTTATATTATGCAATACCCTGATCAGATCAACCCCCATACCATGAGGCCCCATACTTCCCCACGCGGCGAAATCCGATGGCGTGGCATTTCTTGGATTGTCGTGGTCCCACGTCGCATCATCTACGCTGATGTGTGAATTTCTTTTTGCGATAATTGCATAAACCTCTCCTGATAACCCACTTCCTTTAGATTTGAAAAATAGCACTAACCTCTCCTGAATTTAAGATTCTAATAACAACTTCAATCCATGTTAGAGAGAGTGTCATTGAAAAAGTCTTTTGGAAAGTGAGGTAATGATTTTGCTCTATTTGTACCCTTTATCTCTTGTGAGATAGTATTAATAAAAAAATAAAAAACATTAAGTGATGTAAACAATTAGTGAAACTTAGAAAATATATGTGTAAAAGAGAATAAGGGTAACAATAAAATTTGGAAGAAACAAAAAACATATGTTCAGAAATTTCTGAAGCATGTAAAGAGACTTTTGATCAAGCAAGAAATTTCACATTTGATCAGTATAGGAAAGTTTCTTATTGTCATACTTTATAGTATATCGATCTCACACTATTTACTATATTTCATACACGGTTTATATTCTCTCATGATTGACACAGTAATTTCATCATACTATAACTAACACCACAAGTTTCTGTATTACGTTGAGATAATAAAGGATTGCTTATCTGTCATCTTTTAATTGTTACAGATTTTTAACAGAAAAATCTTCAAAATTTGCATTGATTTCTGCTTTTTTTCTCCTTTTGTTTCATGAATGCATAAGATAAAATAAACTCAACCAAAACCACCAAAACTTATTCTTTTATGAAGTCTTATCTGGACGTTTCTTTCTCCTACATTTTCTTGCTAATGCTTCTCTTCTATGTATAAAATATATGATTTGCATTATCTTCTCAAGTGTTATCAATCACAAAATGGCACTACATTGGAGCATCAAAATGGCATCATTTTGTAAGTGCACTTACAGTGTCTAATAAAACAAAAAATAACTGTTAATCTTATTTTATTAGTTATCTTAAACTTGTTTATTGCCTTAATTTTTTTCTCCCAAATTTGTTTATCAACAACCTTAAACTCTTAAAGTATAGAAGTAAATTTATCCTATCTTATGTCAACTACATGCCCCAAATTCATGTTAGAGGAGGTTAGTATTATTTTCCAAATCTCAAGGGAGCTGAGTGCAACTGTCAAAAGATTTATGCAATTATCCCTTTCTTTTTCTATTCAACTTTTCAATAAATCAAACATAAAGTCCTTGAAACCAAGAGCCCCTTGAATTGTTAGTCACTACAAATAAATCTTTGCAGAGTGAGAGATTAATAATTCAAATTTTACCTTTTATCACTTTGTTACTGATGTGATTTTTTCAAATTCATACGGGTGCGTAGTTCAATGATACTTCAGCCCCCATCAATTTCTTTGACCTAGTTGGACCACCCTTAGAATAGATTATAATAAGGATAGAAATAATGTAAGAGTAGAAGTAGGGGTAACGGTGCTGAATAACCAATAATAATAATAAGGTCGTTGAAATTTCACCCCAAAAAAAATTTCTGTAACATAAGTAAAATTTTAAATTGGGTTATTAAGAGTAATATTGGGGCATAAAGTAATTGCTGGTATATGTAACATTAGCAATATTTTCTTCTTTGTGTCCATAAAAAACATACTTCAAATTTATTTATTTTTATTAATGATAAATGTTTGATACCACATTTTATGTTTCAATGACGAGGGATTCGTTTCCAGTTCCACGAAGCGGCTTTTGCTATGCTTTAATATAGCTGTGTACAGTACACGCACTTGTCTTTATGCCACATTTATCCGTTTGATTCACGTATTTGCCTCAAATGCGCAATTTTCTTTTCCAAGTTTGCACCTTAGAGCTATTGAATTGGGAAAAAAAGAGAGACTTAAAAGGTGTTGCGTATCCAGTAAAATAAAAGGGTTAGCTTAGAAATTACCTAAACTCCTAATACTTACTAGGATTCTGCAGTTTTGAGATAAATGACAGTAACGATCAACTCAGTGCATGATAAGTAATGTTGCTTTTGTCTCATAATAGAGTATGTTTCAGCCCAAAACCTTTTGACATTAATTTTTTTTTTTGTACAATCAAAATTCACCATGATTTAGTAGTTCACAACCTTTTGAGAGTCATTCTTGAATAGGATATTATTTAAAATAATTAGTGTAATATTTTTTATGATGTGATATATATTAGATAATAAAAAATATGTTTATAACGTAAGTAAATAATTTCTATCCAAATAAATTGGTCCCTATACTTTGTAACGTGCATCCCTTTGTAAACAGAAAAGAAACGCTCTAGTATTTGCCGTTTCACTAGTATGATCTCGAAAAAATCACTAGTGAGGACCAGCGCATGCAATATGCAAAATTGTCTTTTGGACGCAGACTTTTTCAAGTTTTTCTCTTCACGCCGATTCCTCAGGACTTGAGAATGTTGACTACTTTCGCTGCTTCTTTAAGATGCCATAGATTAGTAAATTGGTCCATGCTAGAAAAAAAAAATCATAAAGAAAATTCTGTAGAATAAAATAGTAACTGCTTTTCTCGTCACTACATGCCAAGAAGCTCCAAATTTCGCAATCGCCACATGACTCTGCTAGTTAACCGGTTTCCTTTTTTTTTTTATATATATATATATATAAATAATATTTATGTTTCGGAGATAGAGACAGGGTATAAAACTATAAATGGAGATGGGCGACCATCTTCCTTCGCAGATTTCTTTTTTTTTTTTTAAAAAAAAAAACTCTTGGCTGTTTAGAGTACTTACTAATCAAAGATTAGGGAGCAATAATACAAACTAATAATTGTACCAACTTTTGTTTTTCACTTTAATCATAATCTTTGCGCTGGTCACAGCATTTCCTTTATTATACTTTGTTCCACCTTATTCCTCTGGGAAACCATAAAAAAATGGCGGAATTTTTATTTTGAATAATATGAGTCAGTCTTCATAAAAAGAGAGGGAGAGAGGAAGAAGAAGAATAACTGTGCTTGAATAGTTGATTATTTGGAATAATTTTTTTTAAAAAATACTATTGTAACACATTTTAAATATGATGCATATAAAATAAAAATATATTAATGATGCAAACAAATAAATTTTATATCTAAATAAATCCTCTATCATTTTTTGGGAAAGGGTTTTGGGTGGGGGGGGGGTTGTAAAACCGGAGCAGGCGTATGCCTTGATTCATTAGTAATCGAAGTAGGCAGCGATGCAGCGATGCTTATGATTGGGTGATCAGGTGCATGCTGAGTAATGAGTCCACAATACACTCATTTTGGATTGCTTACGGATAATGCATACACTCTTTTTTTTTTTTTTTTTGTGAAGCATAAAAGAAAGCCTCCATTCATGTCAAATCTTCAAGAGCAGCATCACTAACAACGATCTTGGAAGTTCACAAACCATACTCTACCTCTCTCGAGAGACAACGACATTTTTGACATGACGTGGGCAGGAGCATTGTTGGTCCTCCTCACATAACTAACTTTGACAAAATCAAACGCAGCCATCATATGCCATGAATTAGGTTACTTATCAATGACAAATATCCTCTCAACAAGAAATGTGTGATTTCAAAGTCTCTTGCAAACTCCAAAGCACGGAGAAAATGCCAAGCATTCCACATGTTCAGCATTATGAGCTCCAGTGATCCGTGTAGCCATTACAGCCTCACCACCACACCAACTCCACCTGCAATATATATATATATATATATATATATATATATACACTTAGATGACTAGGAGTCTTTATATTCTGGTGGCTTAGCTTAAGGGATAGAGCTGACACCATAAATAAAATCTTGTTTGATTTTTTTTTTCCTTTTGTTATTGGCTTTTCATGGTTGAAATTGCGATTTGCTGTCCTAGCAGTAGTCCTGATAACGTTCGTTATGTGGATCAATTAACGTGAAGATCACTTGTGGAGAAAAATGGCCCGATACGGTCAAATTGAGTCTATCAGACCAGACGAGTGCAAGATAAGCCTTTTACACTCATTGATGAAATTTTTAAAAACTTTTATATTAGCATGCATATTAAGGGATTGCTTAACCTCTACACCTGAAGGAAGTTTTGAGATTCTTCTGATGGCCAACTACTGGAGAGTAGTTGGTTCCCAGTGGACTGTACATTGTGTGTGTGTGTGTATACACAAATCTATGAGACAGCTTGGGAAATCGAAGAAGTGGGGATGGTAGGTCAAACGAATTTTTTGCACCAGTGTCTTGTTTCGAAGAGTCTCATATGGGCACGGTACACTAGGTCCGAAAAGTCCAAAGGGGGTCAAAATTCGTAATTCATAGACTGCTCCGCTACTTGGGTAAATCCGGTCTACTAGCCCATCCGTAGACCGAGTGACCTACAATGTGCCACGCCATCAATACAAATGAAGTACTCAGAAATCAGAAATTTGCTCCTTCGAAGCTTTGCTGTTTAAAACGACGCCGACTCAGGATCTCTTCCCGAGCTTCTTCAATCGCAGTGCCTTGCTTTTCTTCCCTTTTGTCTCTCGACGGTAACACCCCAACTGAGTGGTGTAGTAAAATATATAGAGATGCCTTTTGAATCACGTTTATGCATGCCAAAGTAATCAATTGAAAGGTGGAACTCATTCTCAAACAAACAAATTTATATCAACAAAATCACATGAGAAAGGAGCCAGCCAAACTTGGGGCAGAGAAAATCTTGGGAGAAGAAGAAAGGAAGAAAATTCATGAGTCCTATCTTTCGTTTGATTTGCAGATCTACTAAAGAGACACTACTGTAAGTCTTGGTGTCTTATATACTCAAACTCAAAGATTGGGCAGAGGAGATGATGAAACAAATAAAGAGGTAGATTTTGTCTCAAAAAGACTGAAGGGGAAGGGAATCTCGTGGAGAGGAAGGAGAAGTTTTCAAACCGGGAGAATTGCAGGAGGTGCCGGCGGTAACACATAAGAGAAGAGAGCGGTGAAGTTAGGTGGGATGGAGGAAATGATAATGGTAGCGGTAACTGGGAGGATTGAGGTCAGGACATGCAGAGAAAAAGCTTGAAGGATCCTGTCATTGGTAGATTTTTCAGGGGCGAAAGAAGTTGAAAATAAAAAGAGGACGCGGCACATTATGGGTCACTCGGTCTACAGGTGGGAAGGTAGACCGGATTTACCCAAGTTTTTGCTCTAATTCACGCCTTTGTGCCGAGAACTCAGCGTTGGATAAGTGAATTTTTTTGGGTGTTTATCTGAAATTTTATTGTAATTTATTATAGAAATTGTAAAATTTTTTTTTGAAATATATAAAATTTTAGATATTTTGAATTTTTGAGATTATTGTAGTTAAAATTATTTAAAAATTTATTGGAGACAAACTTAAAAAAAAAAAATTTGCCTAGCAAATAAGGGTTGTGTTTGGATTGCAATTTTTTGAAGTTTTTGTAGAAATATTTATAGTAATTTGATATATTTGAGGTAAAAAAGTGATTAAAAAATGTATTTTATCAAAACGTAAAGATTTTTTAATCCTTTTCCAAACAAGGCTAAGGCTACAAGCTACAGAACAAACGCCAACTCAAACCACGTCACCACGGCCTCTGCCATCATCATCATCATCATCATCATGCCATATTTTAACAATAATGCGCTCAATTAATTACCATATCTACGCTTTTGAATCTATCCCATTCAATTACTATCCGACTTGTGAATGCAACGATAATAATACAGTAAGCATATGGGAGAGCCAGATTCTGTTGGCACTCTTTTACCCTTGACACTCTATGGGAGCGTGCATTTTATCCTTTGGCAGCTGCTGATGGCCATAACCTTCTCCCTTGGCACCAGTGCCTCTCCCCATTTTTTTTTTTTGGGACTAATAGACGTAAAAGAAAAAGAGAAAAACTTGTAGTAGTACAATGGCATAGAAATAGCATCCATAATTCTAAAGTTCACTCTTTCTCCCACAGTCCCGTTTCCAGTACTACTCCTCTGCTACAACAGCAGCATTCAAGCTGAAGCAGGGCTTTGCTCTTG
Organism: Coffea eugenioides; assembly: GCF_003713205.1. Lineage (NCBI taxonomy): Eukaryota > Viridiplantae > Streptophyta > Magnoliopsida > Gentianales > Rubiaceae > Coffea > Coffea eugenioides. The sequence goes on from NC_040036.1 coordinate 17,039,673, forward strand.
TTTCTGTTAACAAAACAGAGCCCTGCATCAGTCAAGAGGACACTCCAAAGTGCCAACTCGCCTCGTCCTTTTCTCTTTCTCCCTCCCCACCCCTCTCATTGCCAGTATCTGTACCTGCTTCGCCTTTTTCACCGTCTATCTAACACCAAAACGAACGCATAACCCCCACCCCATTTCACATTACCCCAAAACTAAAAACTTTTCTTCTTCCACCTTTCTTCACCAACTCATTCCCCATTGATTCCTCCCAAACAGAAAAGACCAACAGCAAACGAAAAGATACAACCAAAAAAGAAACAATAACCACATACTACTATACTATTCGAGCAACCCACCCACATGGATCTCCCCTCATTCCCTGCTTCCACCTCCCCCATTCTCGTCTTCTCCCTAGCTTTCCTCACCCTTTTCACAGGTAAGCAAAACATTTCTTTACTCCCAAAATATCAGCACGTTTTCACCAACTACATTAAATGTATAGGCCAGAGATTTCGTTTTGGCTAATCTTTTCTTTTAATTATTGCTTTGGAATAATCACTAGGTGGTAAGCTAAAGATTTTGGATTTGGGCTTTCTTTGCTTCGCATTCTCTTAGTTACGTTTCTTTTTTCAGGCGTTCGCGGGACTACATTCACATTTGTGAACAAATGTGAGTACACAGTCTGGCCAGGGGTTTTAGCAAATGCCGGCAGCCCAAGTCTCGACAGCACGGGGTTCGAGCTCCCAAGTGACGCTTCGCGCTCCTTCATCGCTCCGACCGGCTGGTCCGGCCGATTCTGGGGAAGAACGGGCTGCAACTTCGATGGATCCGGGTCGGGTTCATGCGCCACCGGCGACTGCGGGTCTGGCCAGGTGGAATGCAACGGCGCAGGAGCTGCCCCACCGGCGACGCTGGCTGAGTTCTCCTTGGGGACTGGCGGCCAGGACTTCTATGACGTCAGCCTCGTGGACGGCTACAATGTGGCCATGATAGTTGAAGGGACGGGCGGGTCGGGAATGTGCGCTTCGACGGGTTGCGTGACGGATCTGAACAGGATCTGCCCGGCTGAGTTGCGGGTGGGGGATGGAAATGCTTGTAAAAGCGCCTGTGAGGCCTTTGGGAGTCCAGAGTACTGCTGCAGCGGCGAGTACAACTCACCGTCGTCGTGTAAGCCGTCGGTTTACTCGCAAGTGTTCAAGTCGGCTTGCCCGAGATCCTACAGCTACGCTTATGATGACCCAACTAGTACTTTCACCTGCAGCGGTGCTGATTATACGGTCACGTTTTGCCCCTCTATGCCCAGGTAAGTTTACACATTTCCTTTCTCATTGTTAGTTTTGTTTTGGGGCTGGTATTTAATTGAGACTTGTTATATTTTTCTGTAGTGTAAAAAAAAGGATGGAATTATAAAGGTAGCATTAAGAGTATTTTCTAATTTCTCCTTTTCTTTTCTTTCATGGGAATTCTGGTGCAAGATAAAATGATGTCCCATTCTCCCTGTTCTTCCTAATATGAGGGTAAAATGAAAGTATCCTTACCTTTTAGCCTACAAGTTTTACTCCCCGTAACTCCATAAACATCTATGCAAATTTAGCTTAGCAGAGTGATATTTTTTGTGATGTAGTGTGCATTTACTCTTTCTTTCATCCTATATCATCGTTGATGAATGGCTCTCAGTGCAATTTAGCAAGTTGATGGGGTAATAAATGTTTCGCCAAATGATCTGAACTGGGTGGTTACTTGTACTGCAGAAGTTAGTAAATGTGATTGGTGTAGTCCATGGTTAATGCATCATACTGATTATCTATCCCCTGTGAACTGTGCAGTCAGAAATCCTCGAAAGATCCTACACCAACGACAACGACATCGACGACAAATGGTGGTGATGGGTCAATGTCAGAATCAGGTAATATGGGGTCACAAACCGGGTCAGGTTCAATGGTTATTGACTCTGGCTCGGAGTCGGATACAGGTTCTCAGGCTATGCTGGCAGATGGTTCGTATTTGGCTGGTCTGGCCATGGGGGGCTCAACCAGGACACTTGCTGCATCTGTTTTGCACTCCGGGCTATTATTCGCCGTCGCTGCACTCAGCCTCTGCTTTCTGCAGTTGTAGGAAGAAATTATTATTGTGTCTTGCTTTTCTGGGTTTTGGTCTCCCATTCATACATAATTTTGATTCACTGAAAACGGACCAGCAGCAGGGCTTGGTTGGCCGGAAATGAGATGGGGTTTTGCACATTGTTAGTCCTTTTTCTAGGAGTAGTCTCTATGTATTTCCCTTTAAATGTGCATACGTAATGTTCTTTTCCTTTCTAATTTTATTAACTTTGTTCCATTTCTAAAAGTTTTGTTGGTATCAAGTTTGCAAGAGCTGAAGTATGCTCGTTTGTAGGGTTGCTGTTTAGTGGGCTGCTTTGAAGAGATTTTTTGCGAAAATGTTTTTACTTTGAGGAACGGGAATAGTTTGGCAATAATACTTGGGGAACTAATGCGCAGAAAGTATGGTTTTGGGGAACTAATGCAAAGAGGGAGTGATAAAGGCACGCTTTGCGGGAATTGCAAGCATGGCTATGACAAGTGTTTTTGTCTGCTATGGTAAATGCATCCATTACCAACAGAACCGTGTCCTCTGCGGCTCAGCAATGGTAAATGGGGATGTTCACCATATATATGGTAAGCAGCTGCGCGCATTTGGGATGATGTATGAAACGGGTTGTTGCATTTCAAAGGTCGTCATCATCCCTTTGGCCCAATACGGTTTCATTAGTCATCTGGTCTTTGAATTAGAATGGAATAAAGTCAAAAAGTGGGATTATCTTGTCCCGTGGGCCGTGCCTCATCCTCTTTCCTCTCCGGCTTTAGAAAAAAGGTGAGGGAAGGAGCATGTAGTGGACTTTATTTGATAATTTTCTAACTAATCCCAAACTGAATTCTAAGTGGCTCATAAAGTTATTGCTGGCCGAATAAATTGATGAGAGATTAAATTAGATCTGGGAGGGAAAAAGAGGCTGCCTGCCTGCTGCCTTTTCCTGCAGATATGCCATGTATTCAGAAGAATCCACTCCCTTGTCTAACCTTTAAAAAGTACTGCAATAATCTTTGGCAATATCAGATTATGTTTGCATGAAAAGATGTGGTATTGTGCTCTATAAGCTGCATCGCGGCTCCTATATCATATTCCGTTCATACCAGGAAAACGTTCTAATCAATTCCTGCCCGAGGTTGACGGCTGGGGTGCTGCGAGTTGGAATTTTTAATTTTAGCAGGTAAAGTCCATTTTTCTAATGGAGAAAAAAGCATACCTAGCTACATCAGGCCTCATAGCCGGATTTTTTTTGTAATTTAGTTACAGGAAGTTATGAAGTCCATTCTAGTAATTGGTTGATGTTACTAAGATTTACAGCTGAATGTTTAGATGTCTCGTTTCATCACCTTGACAAAGGGAGAATGTTGAGGTGACTGTTCTGTTGCCGTAGCAAACAGTTACCTTGTATTCACCAAAGAATCCGTAGAAACTAAATGAACCATGATCATCTGTTTGACCCTCGACCGCCCCAGTTTGCCATTCTTTGAGGAGATTGTCAACAACATCCCCGGCTGGGAGGTTGCGAAAATTGTTGTCCGTTAAGCACATTTGATAACACCCATTAGGATGTAATGCTGTCCAGAGCATAATGCCATTTACAGAAGGATGTGAGAAGCCCTCTCTCAGAACCGCTTCAAGATACCTAGCCTGATGAACAAAGAACCGAAAAAGGAGTTCAGGATCAGATTATTAGCTACAGAGATTCTAAAATTGTGTAAGTAACTAATAATGATTCAACCGAAAAGGTATCAGACCTGAGTTTGTTCATCGAGTGTATTGCTGATGTCTACCTCTGTAAGCCAAATTGGAAGGTTTAGTGTTGCCAATTTATCCAGTATTGCCCTCATTAGTGGAGGGTTTGGAATGGTGAAGTGACTTTCTAGGCCAATTCCGTCCATTGAAACTCCGGCTCTCTCGAGTTCTCTCAACCTCGATATGTAGGCATCCACGGTGGAGTTCATGTCAAAACAAGTCTCCACCACATTATAGTCATTCATAAACAAGGTGGCTAAAGGGTCTGCTTGATGGGATGTTTCAAAAAATTGCAGACTGGCATCCGGACCGAGTTTTTGCTCGTAGAAGTCGAAATGAAGCATTTCATTGCTCACATCCCAGTGTATGAACTCACTCTTGTATTGAGACATTAAACTTTGTATGCGTGAGTTGACAGCCACCTTCAGCTCTGGTCCGGTGAGATTGAGAACCCACGAAGGTGAATACTTGGGGTTCTCCCAGAATATGTTATGACCTCTGACCATGATTTGGTTGGCACGAGCAAATTCCAACATCTGATCTGGCACTGTGTAGTTGACAATTCCTTGCTGAGGTTCTGTTGCGTACCACTTGAGTTCGTTTTCGAATACTGCAGCATTGAACCGCTCCACAAACCAGTTCTGAAACAATTTGTTTTCTTTGGTTGGCTCCTTGTTTCTCCATGAACAAAGACTTTCTTTCAAACTCGAGTAACACTAGTCTAACAGACCAAACCTGGTATGGCAAATTTCCAAGGATAGTGCTGGCAATTGCAGATCCGAAAGGAAACTCTCTTGAAATTTGCTCCACCTCAACTAGTGCTCCTTCCAACCTCCGTCCATGGACATCTGCTACGTGTATCATGGCGGCACGTTTTCTTTTCTGGAGCATTTTTGGTAATTGAAATCAGAATGTTGCTACAGATGCTACGGGAGTGGAAAGAGGCGCGCAATTATTGATATATATTAAAAAAAAAAGAAGAAGAAGATGCAGAACGATTTAAGTACAGTATTGATACTATATTCTTGGTTTATCCTCCATTGCTCCTGAGTGAAAGGCTGCAGAGAAGCGCTCGCTATGCTTATATTGACATCTCCCCCATCTGCATCCTGCCACGCGGGAGAAAAGAATTTGACAAAAAGATCCGGGGCTTAATTTCATGTACGATTAATAAATTGACATATGGTGGCAATGATTTTAATCGAAGTATTGTGGGGATGATTTTAGTGGGAGTAACCTACCTGAAGAAACAGAAAAGTAGAATTCGAAGTTGAGTCGAGTACAAAGCCACCTTTGAGAAATGACCAGCAGTCTTGCCTTGCGATTACAGTCCCCGCGCATTGATACGTCGTTTTGTCTGTTGTCACGCTTGCCTGTATGGAGGATGAATCTACATCTTCTACCTTTAGCCAACCTGTTTTTTTAGCGTATACCAATTATGTATGCTCTGGACTTGTTCAACATTAAGTTCTTACAAGTACAAAAACATCCAAACTAAGGGTACAAACGCATTGACACAGTTACGATTGAAGTCCCAATCAGCCTTGCACCACCATTAATTCTGTTCCGCGAAACTATTGTTACTTCATTGAATAATGTCCCGTTACTCCAGGAAAAAAATTCTTGTTCAGGGATTTTTTTTTTTTTTTGGGTTCATAAATTTGATGTACTTGGCAACCAAGGCGCGAAGTATCACCGAAACGTAGCATAACCTCGGCGCTGGTTGTTTCTCGTCGTTTTTACACCAGTTGGTAGTTTGTGTTGAAATTTACTAGTTCATGGAAAACGTGTAGGTAGCGGAATAAATATTGCACTCAACTGGAGAAGGAATAGAAGGTGTTGCCGGGGAGATTGTAGAAGACGAATGCTGCAGGGGAATTATCTCGACTTCCAGACAAGCTGAGCTTGTGATGCCTTCTACCATGAACTCGATCCTTTATAATCCCACCATTGTATAGGGGATCTTCTGGTGCTGATTTGCACTTGTGAAGAAAAGGGGGCCGGGGGGGAAGCAGAAGAAGTTTTTGAGTGCAAATGGCGCAGTAGTGAATTGATGTTTGAGAATGATCACTACAAAAACAATAACAATTCTTTAAAAGTAAACATTGCAATATAACATTTTGATTCACTTACTGCAGTGTAGGCAGAATAGTCATAGACAGGTCCATCTGCAGCCAAGCGAGAAGTTTAGGGGAAAAAGAAAAAAAAAAGAGAACACAAAATAACGTTGAAAAACATACGCCAAAAAAGAAGAAAAAGAAAAGCGAGAGAGAGAGCTGGCACCATAAGCAACAGAAAATGAAGAGCCAATAAGCAGGGTTACCACCAAGAAAGAGGCTAACAAGCGATCGTCCATACTGTCCACTACAAGCTGAAAATGCATAGAAATCTCTCCACCCAATTAATTCGATTCTGAACTGGCCTATACTATGGTTTCTGCAAGGAGCT
>NC_040036.1:17053694-17119590 GCF_003713205.1 Coffea eugenioides
TTTGAAATGAATGACCCATGATTATAAAGAAACGAATGAATTATGAATGATTTAATTGAATGACTGAAATGTATTGAATGAAATGTAATGGTATGCTATGACTGCATACGTCGTTGGTGTGAATCTCCTCGACTTATAAATGTTAACTGGGGGACGCCCAAACTCATAGGCAGACCTTGGGCTCGATCCGGTATGGGTTTGGTCGGGAACCTTGGCGAGCCATGAGAAAACTGATAAGTTTGATCTATTGGAGAGATCTTGCTTGGCATACTCGTTGAAATATCGCCTTATAAATGACGTTCGGACCCGGTGAGGGTATGTATGGTGGACGGATAGAAGTAAATGGTGATCTACAGATTGGAAATACCAACTCGGTTGACGGAGTGTTATCGCGGGAAGGTATACTAATGGCCCTGACAAAGCAAGTGGAACTTAATTTCTGAGAGCTACCATATCCTTGAATTGTTTCTGTTTACATTTTATTGAAATTGTCAATTACTTGTACTTATCCATTGACCTATTATTTGGGTTTGTTACTTGGACTATGTGCTTGCATGTGTGTTCTTGACCTCACGAGCGTTTTGCTCACCCCGTAGATTTGTTTTCCGTAATAGGAATGGACATGGAATGAATTTGGAGAAACCCTCTTTTGATGCACTTCTGGTTTAGGGTTTCTAATGTAATTTGGGCTAGACCTCTTATTGGTTGTACTCCTGGAAACTTTATGTATGATTTGGATATTTGATGTATCCGGATGTGGTATATTTTAGGTATTGATGTAACTTTTGGGAATTTCATGTAAGGGTGGATAAACGTTATATATATATTGTTAAGTTTGGAAGTTTTCTGCACTTTCTTATTTATCCAGTGCTGTCGAATAGTTTTGCATTAAGCTTGAACGAAAACTGCTTGAATCCTGGCGAGAGCTGGGCTGGCGTCCAGCGGATACCCTCTGGTTCGCTTTAGGGAGAAGTGGGGGCGCCACAGTTGGTATCAGAGTTTAGACTTTAGATCTTTGTAGTGTATCCTAGACTTAAAAGTTTAGGATGCTGGACTGTGGAGTAGGTTGGGAAGTTAAGTGACAGCTTGTGAAAATGAAAACTAAAACCTAGGTTTGAATTAGTGGATGGCAAGAAGTCTTGATCTTGTGTGATACATGTGGGTTTGTACGAAATGATCAAATCTAGTTTATTGAATATGTTTGGACTCACATGAGTTTTTACTTTTAAGTGTAAGTTATGGAAGGTAAGGGTGATATTAAATTGTCTCGGGGTGCCTTCCGGTAGTCCATTATCGAGAAAGATCTAAGGGAGTATTGGAGAGATAATTCAATTCACAGAATTAGGACTTTATGTGATTTTCAAAGGACTTGCTCGTACCCAAATAATGGGGTGTTAATAGTGATCGATTATTAAAAGTGGCTATCCGAGAAAGTTAGGGTGATTCGAGGGGATAATCGAGAATTGAGGGCAATTGCGGATGCCTAGACTACTAGAATTCCTGAAGTGGAGATTGAGATACTTAAGGAGCGAGAAAGACAAAGGCTCCTTGTGAGAAGTTAAAAAAAAAAAAACTAACTAAGAATCGACTTGTTAGGGTAGTGCTCGAAATTAAAGACAGGATGGATAAGTCGATGACTGGATATGTTACCTTGGTTGAACAAGTGGAGAATGATAAGATATTCGATAAGGGACATGAGATATAAAACTCCTAGTGTTGGAAATGAAAATGATCCTACGGAAGTAGTGGAGATTTTTGGCTCCACCAATCAATAAGTTAGTGATTTAAACTATCTTAATAGTTTTACCAAAGATAGACAGGGTGGCGCTCACTTAAAGGCCATTGCATTTTGTATTTTGTTTTACTATGTTTCCTATCTTTTGAGGCAAATAAACGTTACTCATGACATGCTTGACTTTACTGTTTCATGATTTCAAATCCATGATTGGGATGTACACATTTGTGATTATTTTGGTGTTTTTCCTTTTATTATTGTATTTGTTTGACGTGATAAAGGTATCACTTTTCAAACTCCAGTTTTCTGCACTCACTTTATGTCATGCCTTTAAACATGTTAAATTTATGAGTGATCGAACAAGTGAAAAGGGACTGAGGGCGAGGGATTAAGCAACCCCAAGTTCGAGGGGATGATTAGGGAACGACTGTTGGACTGAACCGAAACCCTAGAAATGAAGGAAAACAATAACGTAGTTACTGCTATTGATCATACGATTGATGTCCTAGCATGGTTGGTTGAGCACCCAAGCTCTAGATCAATAAGTCAACCTAAGAATTAAGTGAGGTGTGAAAATGGAATGATTCTTGAAGTTCGCCTATCTAAGCTTCATGGAGAACTTAATTTCGAAATAGTAAGATTGATTTAAAAGGATATAATAAGGCACTAGTGAGAGCAAGAGATTATGATTTCTTCTCGGACAACTTTGTAGATAAGTATTGGAGAGTGAACTAAGACATGAAATTTTATAGTAAGGAATAAGGTCTCCGTATCTGATTGTGTTTGTAAGTAACGATAGTAATCTTGTGGAGACTTAAGAGCTCGCCCTTGTTAAGCGGAGAATAGTTAAGATTTATAATCCGGAGCAATCTATAAGCAAAAGAATGCAAGAGTAATATGCCTCGAGCCTCCCCTATGAATGGCTACTCATTTCGATTCTTTGATTTGCCTGGCAGGCTAGCATTTGACTTGAACCAACCGGTAAGATGATAAATTTGGGATAAATGCGTAAAGAGATGAACATTCTTCGAAATGAGGTAGAATTTCAAAGAAAATTAGCTGAGTACTGGGAAGGACGGTGGAAACAAGAATATGCAGAGAAAACTGAGTTGCTACGCCAGAACATAGAACTGGAGAAGAAACACAAAGGAAATTCTCAAGCTGGTCAGGCCGTCACTTCTCATGTTACTTGTGGATACAGTGGCAAGATTAACCACACTGAAGTCGAGTGCTGGAGAAAGCAAGGAAAATGTTTTAAGTGCGGGAGTGCCGAGCATAAGTTTTCGAATTGCCCAGGTAACCCTAACAAAAAAAGGAAATACTCAACAGCCAGATAGGTCCGCTACAAAGCAATCAAGTGCCAGATGGAAGTAAATAGTACTAATGGTTATGAAGGGGGGGTTCTAGTAGTGGAAGTTTTACGAGTGAGGATGTTTTGACTACACTCGAGGGATAGGGGTTGTAGTTTACCCTAAACTAGACTAGCACTTTTGGAAATTTAATCTTGTGAAAAAGGGAAAAGTCTTTTGTTGTTTTGTATCTTGACAATTTGGCACGTTTTGTTACGATCCTGTTGTTTCCCTTTTTCCTTTTAAAATGATTTGATAAACCTATTCCAACTTGATATACTATTGTGATCTTGTATAAGATATGAAAAGTTATCTTACTTTTAATCGATTTCATGGCTTATATGTATATTTACACTTTGCCACACCTTTAGATTGGTAATAAGACATGGACGGTAGTAGACGTGATCGAAACGGTACTTGAGAGCGTAGGCAACCCCGAGATCTTGGAGATGACCAGGGATCGGTAATGAAAAAAAAAAGTGGAGAACTTAGGGTTGAAGTTGGGATCCAATATTTGGTTGCCAAATTGATATATTAAGATTATGGAAATTGGGTTAGTAAAAGGAAATTTTGATATTTAATGAGTCTAACGATTAAAAGACCGGATATCACATGTGGAATGGAAGCTGGAGGCTATATATATAGATTATCGAGACTTGAACGATGTGACTACGAAGCACAAATACTCCATAGCCTCACATAAGCGGGAATTTTGACCAATGGCAAGGAGCCGTGATATTATTCAAGTTGAATTTAAAGCAGAGCTATTACTAGTTGCGGATCCTAGAAACTGATGTGGTTATCATCGCTTTCAATTTAAGACATGGACACTTTGAATTGTCAGTACACTCTTCGAGTTGACTGATACACTAGTAGCATTTATGGGCCTAATGCATCGGAGTTAAACTGTATTTGGATGAATCGGTGGTGACATTTGTTGATAATATATCGGTATACTCTAAGGTTTGAGAAGATCACGAAAGACACCTGAAAATAGTTTTACCAACCCTGAGAGAACGCCAACTTTCGTTAAATCCGATAAATGTGAGTTCGATCGGAAGAAAATAGCCTTTCTAGGTTATACAATATCTAAGGAAGGAATTGTTGTTAACTCAACTACAGTGAAAGTTGTTTAAGAGGAAACGACTAGAAAATCCTATCGAAATTTGGAGTTCTTGGTGGTAGTCGAATCTTTCCTTTGGTTTGATTAAGGAATTTTTTAAGAGTGCAAGACTTGACAAGTTATTTGGAATTTTAAAAGTGAGGAAGAATTTTAAAAGTGAAAGGTGTTTAACCAATGCACTTGTGTTAGTCCTATCGAGCGGATGAGGTAGTTTTGTGATTTATCCAGATGCTTTAAAGGATGGATTAGAATATATACTAACGATACATGGTGAGGCGATTGTGTATGTCTCTAGAAAGTTAATAAATCACGAGAAAAAGTAGCCAACTCATGATTTGAAATTAGTGGCGGTAATAGTAGCATTAAGAGTGAAGACATTACCTATGTGAGGTAGACATAAGGCCGATTATGTTGCCCTATGATCTGGGAATTAAAATATCTACTGAGAAAAATCAAGGTTTGATTGCTAGCTGAATGAATAGAAATTGTGCAACATGGGTTAGAAAACATAAGTTAGTGATTGATCTGATAGACTTAACCATTACGAGAATGATATTGTCCTAGGTGTGAATTTCGAGGACAAAATTCTTTTTAAGGAGGGGAGGATGTGAGGACCCGAAAATTTTCTTATTTATCGAATATTACAAATTTACTTAAATATTTATTTACTCATTTTCTCCGAATTATTTATTTCGATCATTTTAAAAAAATTCATTTATATGGAACAACGCCTCTTTTATATTTTAAAGCGTCTTGTTGGAAAATTCATTTTTTCGAAAAATTCGTTTAGATTGGAATAACGAGTACACGTTTTTCGGGGCTATACTTGAATCGAGAGTATACTAATATTGGAGAATTAAGAATGATCAATAGTAGATTAAGAAAGGTTAATTGAGGAATTAATACTCGACTCATGTAATGACTCACAAAAATTTACCTATTTTAAACTCCAAATTCTAGCTCATTTAATTATTTATGTGGCTAATTGCCCCAAATATTATTTTCTAACCTTTTTAGACCTAATTAAAGGGATCTATGGCTTAGTTATATTTTTAAAATGACTCGTTTCAAAATTTAACTTCTGAAGACTCGTTAAGTGAAAATAGTAAATACGCAATTGGAGTAAATAATTGAATCGAGAATACAATAAGTTTGGAAAAATTGGAGATATGTACATTAGTCCTAAACTAGGTATTTTATGTTTAAGTGCTCAAATATTAGTTAGTAATACTATCGTTATAAGAATTTCTTAGAAATTTCGCGTTATCGCGCTTAAATTGGAAATACGCGTTTTTACGCGCACGATTAATTGAAGGACCTTAGACGTTTACTTTGGGACTACTAAGAGTGAATAATGATGATATGAACGTAAGTACATTATAGGTTTAGTGCACTGGTGTAACAAATTTAAGAGGAATCGAGTACAAAACGCGCGCGTACGAGCACTATTTGCAGTTGACTTTGTGCACCTAATACTTAACCATTAAGCTATCTTCAAGAAGCAAGTTCCATCAGATTTTTTCCTCTCTCTTCTCTCTCCTAACAGCCGAACAAGAAGAAGAAAAACAGCTCAAGAGTTCTTCAAATTCCTTCATCAAATCTTCATCAAACTTCCTCCAATTCACTTCAAATTTCACCCACACTTAGTTTAACACTTGGAGATTTCATCTAGCTAAGAAAAGGAGCTGCAATCCACGGGTTTTCTAGAGCTAAGGAGAGCCGAAATTTCTGTCTTGCACATCAAGAGAGGTAATGGACGATCAACCTCTTAATTTTCGATTTATGGAAGTTAGATTACACTCACGAGCTCTTGAATTCTCATGGGTAGTTTTAAATTGTTGTAAAATTGGTGAGTAGGCTCTATGAACTCCCACTTTGATGGAAAGACTGATTTGATGATTGATGATGAAATTAATGGTGGTTTAGTGCTTATATTAGTGGATTAATGTTAAATTGTTGGTAGAAAATCAAAGGAGGTGCTTGGAGCAAAAGTAACCATTTTACCCCTGCCTTGTCCGACCACTTTTGTGCAAAGTTTTGAGGTTCTAATGGCTTGATTATGTTGTTTACATGTTGTATTGGTTGTGTAAAAAGTTTCATTGAAAAATAACTTGATTTGGTCACCCAAATGTTGGATTTACGACAGCTTAGCAATCTGGAAATTTATCCCGTTTTCACCCAGGCAGTGTATTTATTTCAGCTATATCTTTTTACTCCGATGTCGGAATCGAATGCCGTTTACGGCACTGGAAACTAGACATTCCCAGATTTCTAACGGTATAAAATGTACATTCTGGTTCCATTTGAGTGAGTGAAACCATTCATTTGAAATCCACTGTCCTGTTTCGTTGCTTCCTGGAAGGCAGCACACGAGTTGCAAATTGATGCTCACGAATGAGCTGTTTATGGATAGATTTTGAAAATAGTTTCTTCTGAGAAAATATAGCCTTATGAGTCTATTTTCTAATGCCACTAACCACGCTCAATTCTGAGTTGAATTGAGTGATTTATGATCGAAGTTCAAAACTGACTTTGTGAACAAAAACAGCGTTTTGGACAGATTTGAAACTAACTACGGTTTGGGACTTGTTATCCAAAGCTTCTTATTGTAAATCATCTATCGAATGTCCCTTGAACATATTTTGGACATTTCCTACTAGAATGGACCATGTTTGAGATGTTCCTTGACCAAATGTTTGGAAAGGGCAATGAATTGGACCTTGGTTCCTAACTTTTGATGATTACAAAACAAATGGATGTTGCTAACATCTCCTCAAAGGCTTTTTCAGAAATGAAACAAATCAGATTCAAAGATTAAGCACATTTGGAAAAGACAGAGTATGCTGAACCTGTCGGACGCTCAAGAAGACAGTACCGGACGTCCGACAATCATTGCACAACTTCGGACGAATGCTTCGGACGTCCAATAGGATCCTTCGAAGTCGACGAATCTATCGGACGCTGAATATGTCTCTACCGGACGTCCGATAGAAACAAGATAATTTCTCAAATCTCTTTGTTTGCTGTCGGACGCACAAAAAGCTTGCATCGGACGTCCGAAAGAATTGAAGAAAATCTCTTAAACTCACTGCCTGCTGTCGGACGCATAAAACAGGGCTATCGGACGTCCGACACTCCAACGGCTAGTTGACTCTTCAGCTACTTTCTATCCGTTGGAAGCACTAATGAGGCACTTTCTTGATCTTATATAAATAGTGGTTGGTCAGATACTTCAAACAACTTTGGCACACTGAAGATACAAAAGATCTAGAGTGATTTTAGTGAGAAAATACTCTTCAAAGAATATTTGTAGTTTTAGTGGTGTGAGGTTCATTGTAAGCTTTTCATTTGTGAGTGAATACTTCATGAGTGTAGCTCTGTGAGGGTTGTCCTGAGGGATAGTAAAACGTCCTGGCTTGACCGAGTGGAGTTCGGGGCAAGGAGGAGGTGAACCTTCCTTTGTACACAAGAGTAATTGTAATTCATCAACTTGAAATAGCTTGTTTAAATTAACCTACAAGTTCAAGAGGAGCTGCGTAGTTAATTTGTTTGCTATTCTTTCCTTTTTATTTACTTATTGTTACGTTTGTGTTCTTTAAATTGATTATCTCTTCTACTCCCAAACAGTCTTGATTTCTTGTTAATTGTATCATTGGTTGTCTTCGGGCCTTACATGGGGGCCCGTGCCCCCACCTTAAATCCTCCCTTGCCTGCACCCCTATCTTCCGATACCAGAGATAAATATAATGTGACTCTCTGTGTTAAGCATTCTCTGTCTCTTTCACTCTTAAACTCCTAAACTAGGCCCAAGAGATAACTAACTAGAGTTAAAGGATTAACCAAAGGCATAAATTTGGTAGTTGAGAAATGGAAAGAAGAGGAGGAGAGGAACAAAAAAGTTGTATCTTTTTTTGTCAAAAAAGGAAAGAACAGAGATTTTGAGAGATTATTTGCCCAAATATATCTGCTGACATCACCATTACAATTTTCAATACACCTTTTTATCTTCTGAATTGTCTTTTTATCTCACATGCATCACATCACAAAAAGTGCTATAGTAAAAATATCTCAAATAATTTACAATCCAAACAAATAAGAAATTAGCCCAGAAACTTCGTCCTACGGACGAGAAATGAAGAGGAAGTGCATGTTACACTTAATACAACATTTTCAAATACCAATTTTATTCAAAATGAATCCAACCAAAAAATTATACTATGACCATACGTCTTTTCTTTTCTTTTTTGGGTTACAAGGCGGGCCAAAGACTCCTTAATGTGGAATAAACCAAGGGGTAGCTACCCCTATAACATCCGCTCCCAAGAGCTCTGGCAAAGTGAAGTCACCAACAAGAACTGGGACTAACAGTATTGGATAGGCCACCTGATGTTGTTAAGAAGTGCTTAAATGATGATGCAAGAGCAGTTGCGTCCCCGCGTTTAGTGGCTTTGTAAATGGCCTCCATTGCACCAAAAAAAAAAAAAAAATCATCCAGGTAGGGGGAATCTGCCTCAACCCCACTTAAATCATTCCATTTCTCTCCAAAACTCTCAAACCAACTCAAATTTTTTTTACTCCCTTCCTTTCTCTTACACTTTAAGGTTTTTTCTTTTTACTCTCTCAAACTAGGCCTCTAATGGCAGCCCCTAATAGTGATGCATTCATCTTGCGGCTTGCCTCTCATATTTGTATGTACCCATTTTTTATCCCCTCTTTTGATCACCAAGTTAGATATGTTGTATTCACCATAAGATATATATCTCTCTCTCTTTGAGAAGTGTATAAATAATATATTTATTCTTAGGATCTGTCTAATGAATGTTTATTAGACACTCGTTAACATCGTTTCAAATGTTAGATTTTTTAAAATAATATGATTAATTAGAAAAATTGTATAAACATAAGAAAAGACAATAATTATTAATATATATATACACGGTAGAGAAATTATATGGAATTTAGGTATATTAATTAGTACTCAAAATCCTTATTCTAAAATCAACTTTAGGTGTTACGTACTATTTTCCAAAAAAAAAAAGGGAAATTAGCTGTTACAATTAACAAATACTAGTACTATGTCATAGCCCCGTGCTTTCAGAAAAAAAAAATCACTATTTTTTTAGAGAAAAAGCGGAAGTGCAGCGTATGCATTTTGTATTCTTTCGTCAATGGTAGAAGAAAGTGCAGGCGGGGCGCGGGGGCTTAGGTCAGTTGCAATCATCTGCTCACTCAAAAATACTTGTACGGTTTCGCAGAAGTAGAAGCATGGATGTGGTTTTGCATCTAGATTCACATTAACTACAAATAAAATAATGTGAAGCTCAATAATGTGAGTTGAAGTGCAGGTGGCTTTTGCTGGGATCGAAAGGAATCACCAAAGTAAAGGGACGAAACCCGCATGTCCCGGTCGCCACCCCAACAACGCAGCCTTCAACGGAAGCGTCCATCACAACTCTCTCATAACAGTGAAAGAAACTCCCGTCATAGTCCCGCCGGTTCCCAATGGCGGCTGTTTACATTTAATTTTGAGTCGGTCTCTTTCGGCAAATTGTGCAAGTATTTTGCCGGTTAAAGAAGATTTTTTGTTTTAAATCGTCACTCAACTTGAGCAAAAGTGGAACACTAGTTGCAATTTTTTGGGTTGCTTTTTCTCTTGAAATATTTTTCCCGGGGGTTCTAGGATTTTTGAATGTTCAATGTTTATTTTTTTTAAGGCCTTTTTTCCGTCTAGAGTTTTAAAATTTGGCAACAGTATTGAAAAAAATTTAAAAATCTATAAAAGTTGCTTTAATGGATTTTGATTTATAAGTTCCAACAAAACGTATAAATTATATAATGAATTTTTTTGTAAATTAATTTCGAAAACTTTGAAACCAAACGAAAACAGTAGATCTTATGACAAAATTTGAAATGATAGACTTCTAATATATTATTTTTAGTTACTTGAATGTCTAACTTGAAACAAAACATAATAATGGAGTGGCGAAAAGCATACAAATTGTATAGTTCAGTGGTTGTTTAAAATTCTTGTTTACTCCATGTGGACAAATTTGTCCATGATTTGGGCATATGCAACTTATTCAATCAAGGTGAACATTGAATTTGGACAGAATGGTCGCTAACATGCATATATTTGAATGACTAAAAGCAGTAGTGTACAAGCAAAATAGATCAGTGGCCATTGAATTTTTTTATTCGTGATTTTGCAGGTTAGGTGGATGAACGACTGAGGCCTATTTTGTTGAACAAGAATTAAAATGAGCCCGGATTGCTTTTTTTACTTTAAAAATTTACAACTTGGTCTTATCGCTATGATAATGAAAATTCGCCACCCTTGTCGCGGGACAACTAAGGGGTGCGCATGGGTCCATTTCCCAGAATGATTGCAGTCCGGAACCCAAAAAAAAGGTATCTCTACCTCTTTGGAATAACAAGTTTCGGCCGCGTTTTTGCCCTTTCAGTGGGTGTGGGGAAGGCGCCGTTTGTCCATATTGAAGGGGGCTGGAGTAGGGATTGCAACGGGGGCGGATGCCCGCGAGGGGCTCTCGGGGCGGGAGAGAATTTTTTCCTCTCGTTTAGAAACAGGGCGGGGGAGTATACCCCCGCCCCGCCACCTGCAAAAAAAAAGTATATATATATAAATAAATAAATATAATATGTAATTTAATTAATTATAAACTTATGATAATGATATTATTAGTTAGATGTATTATATAATGTATATTAGTGTATGTGATATAATTGATATTATCAATTATATGAATAATTAGACATGTCTACTAATAGAATTTATTAATTAGTTATACTAAATTTACTAATACATTTATACTAAATTTTTAATTACACTTAATAGAATGACACTTTTTTTTCAAAAAAAAGCACAAATACAATAATGAATTAGTGATTGTATTTGTACCAAAAGTAAAAACTTGATTATTTTAGTTGTTTTTATTTCATCTTGTTGGATTGTATTCAAATAACTTTTGTTTGATTGTTTTTATGAGTTTCAATTGTAAAATTACAATGAATAATAACTTGATGATGTGTTGATATTTTAATATTTGATTATTTATTAAAATTTAAATATAATAAAATTTTATTAACCCTGCGAGAACAATTTTATTAACCTCGCGAGTGCCCCCGCAGGGGAAGCGGGACGGGGTGGGGGAAATTAATAGGCAACGGGGCGGGGGGTGGGGTAGGGTTCCCCCGCCCCAACCCCGCCCCATTGCCATCCCTAGGCTGGAGGGTACCACCGCAATTTTTCTACCGTACGTATTATCCACGACCTTATCAAGCTGTCTGATAGCCGATAGGTTGATTGAAGTTGAATTCGACTTCTATGATGGTCATTGGGCTGCGGCCAGTTGGTGTTCTTTCTTATTGGAGTTTATTTTCAATTCTAAAAAAAAAACAACAAATTTGTTTTTGTTTTTTACTATTACTATTTTAATACGCTTCATCAATGTATAATAATCTTTCCTTATATGATAGTTAACTGAATTTCTTGAGCCAAATTATCTTGCATCTTCAGCTTTTCGATGTACCTTTGTCCATTTACAATTTCCTTAATTAGCTTTTGGTTCGTTTGCTAAATGCACATGTCCAATCAAATTTAGAAACTTCAATATGAACCCCTTTATCAAGACTCATTTTTCAAAATTTAATACATATAATAAGTGATATTATAGAAATTAACCTAAGTGATATCATCTGATACTGTCAAAATTTTAAGAATGAGACTTTTTTCCCATCATGATTTTAAGAATGAGACTTGATAATGAAACTCTACGCGGCTCAGGATCCAAAGTGAATCAAATTTTGCACCCTAGAACTAGGGACGACTAGATGATAAAGGGAGCAAGGGCTATCTAGACAAGATATCTAGTCAGTAATGGCTGTTTGATCAGGCGTGCATTTTTCCTTGTCAGCTTTGTGGAGAGTTGATCGAGGCATGATAAGATGATAGGATACACTGAATGAAATCCAATCAGGAAACGATAAGATCCAAATTTTAACGTGATATGTCAGAGACATTTCAATATCAGTCAGAAGTACGATCTGTCAAGTTACACATCCTGTCCTATCGATAACTGCGTCCACTTATAAGAAGAGTTTTCAGCTGGAGACAGCCGTATCAAATCAAACAGTTTATCAAAGTAACAGATTAAAGGCTGCCGGACAAGTCGATAGGTATGGTTGCGATGCGCATTCAATTCGTCGGTGCAAGCCCAACTACTCCTGCCCTAATTATTAAAGGCGATGATGGCCTACAGCCTCTGCTAATTTTTCCATGTTATACGTCAACAAAGACAATGCTAAATTGTTCCCTCATAAAATAAAAAGAAAAAAAAACTGCTAAATCATTTCTTTGGATTTTATCAATAAGAGAGTCTTTTTCAAATGATGGGTGGCTGCAAAGCAATGCACGGATAATATCATATGGGGTTTGCATAATCATGCACGAAACCTAGAATCTGCACTTATTTTTTAGGTTAATTAAAAATCTGCAGCTTTCCCATGTACGCTCTGCAACAAGTCATAGATAAAAAAAAAAAACCGTTCTATAAAACTTTTTATGGCTAAAAAAGAAAAAAAAAACCCCGACAAGATTGTGTGATATATGGCGTACCACGTTCTTTCCTATGAAACTAAGGAACCAAAGATCAGGTAATGTTAGTGGTGGCAGGAAGCAATAGGCATGCAAAGCTGCGTAATGAAAACACAATATGATGAGTACACTAAAAAGGAAAAAGAAAAAGAAAGAAAACACTGATATAATGCATGATGTGCCAAATTCTCCGGAGGAAAAATCTATTAGTACCTAAACTCTCAAACAGACGTACTAACAATTAGAAGTTAGGAGTAAGGTGATGGAAGTCGTATCATACTATCAGACGAACCAACGATGTAAATGACAAGTTAGATTAATTTAGGTCGTTGTTGGGTCTGCTTTTGACGCTACAGCTCCGGAGATGGATGAAATCATCCAAAAACAAGTTAAAAACCACCAAATTGAGAAGTGGAAGGAGGCCCTCCTCCTGGGCAGCTCGTTTGGTCATGACAACTTTTTGGAAGTCGTTGTTCAACTCTCTCATCAGAAATCAAGTCTCAGAATTACCGTGTTCGGAGGGAAGGGGCCTCTTCTCTCTACCCGGAGTGAGATTAGTCGGACCCGTAAGAATTGATTCGGACATCCATTCTATCGGATTAAAAAAAAAGAGAGAAATGGACGAAGAGGGATATCACCTAATTATATTTCTTTTGACAAGTAGTTGCAGCAGTGATACCTGATGACGGGACGCTGGAGGTGCATCATATTTGGTTTCCAGAAGGTACAGTCCTAGACCCTTTTTTTTCGTTTTTTGAAACAGTGCTAGACAAATGAATGAGAAGAAAGAATGTACCATTCTGAAGTACCACGAAATGTCATTGAACAAGTTGCTGAAGAAAGCAGAGGTACGGTGGATGGGGACACATGACATGACCTGCTCTAATAGGCCGTGGAATACAGCATACTAGTGGGGGTAAAAGTAAACGACGGCTTACAGCCTTTGTTTTTTTTTTTTTTAAGGACGGCTTACAGCTTGAACCACCCCGCCCAAATAAATAATTAATGCAACTTGCAGATACAGCCAATTTCGGGTCTGCTAGTGTATATGTCCGACAGCCAACGTCCTCGAGAGAAGTTGGCCAACATGTCTTGCGAGATTGGGTGTTTTGAGGGGGTGGGGGGGGGGGGGGGGTGTTTAAAAATTTAAATGTTATCTTTCATTAAAGTTGACACTTGTGGCTTTTCTAAAATCCACGTGGATATTGCTAAATGCATTCTTATTGAAATTCAGCGGTAATTTAATCCCTGTCATTTTTTCGTGATGTCTTTGTTGGGTCACTCTCTTGTATAGGTTAAAGTAGGAGTAAGTATAAATGATAACAATAAATAAAAAAATATATATGTCCAACAACTTTTAAAGGAAAATAGACTTTGGTTTAAAATTCTACAATAAAATCTCTGTAAATTAATATTTCTATTAATTTAAAGAGATATTAATTAATCAATAAATTAATAATTTATTTATTTATTGAGTGTAGTTAAAATTCTAAGGAATATAAACTAATCCGTATCCACTAGTATAATTTAATTCTATTAATAATTTCAATTAGTAATCGGTATCATTTTTTTCTGTTATCCAGATGCCAGTTTTAGTTGAGGGATTTAATGATGAATTTGAAATCCTTTCAAATTCTTTTAATTGTTTATAGTATTTGAATTTATAAACCGCTAAGTAAGTAACTCAAATAATTAGAACGATTTAAGTGAATTTCAAAATTTTCATTAAATTTATCAATCCAAACAGAGCCTAAAGGTCCTATCCGAGACACGGAAACAAAATTTTCAACTTCAATTAATGGATATTGTGTGCGGGAATTTAAACTGATATATTGGACAGATAACTAATGAATGAAAAAACTGCAGTTCATTCACTCAATTAATTTCCTTTTACCCCAAATATAAATAAGTCAAGTATGTGGCGATGTTTCTTGGTTGTACTAGTAGTATGTATAAAACGTAGCGATGTTTTGTTGCAAGCGGGTTACAATTTGGTGAGAAAGGAGAGCTTAGCTAGGTTATTTTTTTGCGTATAAGGAAGCGAGAGAAAAAGAAAAGAATGCAGGATCAATTGAATGGGCACTAATTCAGAAAGAGAAATGAAGAGAAATATTTGAAGGGGAATGCAGGCGCATTCGTTTCATCTTGTTACCTGTGAAAGAAACGATGGGAAAGTTCAAGCTGCACATTGATTAATAAATTAATCAAGTCGGACGTCCATGTTTGTTGATGAATAATTATTCTTGATTAAAATTTTGTTCCCGTTTGCAACGAAAAAAATCTTTAATATAAAATAATACAGTAGATGCTTATAACAAAGATGAAATCCCAACCAACCAATGGACCTAGAATTGTTCTTCCCACTAATATAATATATGGGCCATCACAAGTTGACCTCAAGGCCTCAAAGACAAAGAAGGCATCTCAATAAAGGGACGGAAAACCGAAGCAATAAACTAAAATTTCTTTTCTTAAGAAATATTTTCACTTCTATTCCTACCCAGAGAGAGAGAGAAAAAAAGAAAAGGTAAATAGAAGTACAACAGTGTTGTTAATTTAAAAAAAAATTATTTTAATTGTTAGTTATTACCACTAATCAAATTAATTTACTAAATATATAGCGCAACCAGAAGGCTGGGTAGCTTCCCAGCTGGAAGGCGAAGACTGAAGAGTACAATAGAGACGCACTTGGATGATGGATCCCTGTCCTATTCATGCAAACTACTAGTTGTACTTTTTGCGTCTACAAAAACCAAGTGGAATTTTTCTATTCTACTAAAGTAGAAAGCAGCAACAGTCTGCACGATTAGCGCCTTCTAAATCATCATCAGATCAGACCCCCACAAAATCTTCGAGTTTCAACCGAAAAACTTCGCCCCTTTTCTTTGTTGCTGCTGTCTTGACTGGACTACAGTTGTCGTCTCATGGGTACTTTCTCCTTGCCGTCTCCGACATCCCCAGCCGGCAAATGGCTGGGGTTCGTGACCGCCGTTTGGGTCCAATCCATCTCCGGCAACAACTATACCTTCTCCAATTACTCCGACGCCCTCAAATCACTCATGGCCCTCACTCAGCTCCAACTCAACAACCTCTCAGTCGCCAAGGACATTGGCAAGGCCTTCGGCATCCTCGCCGGCATAGCCTCCGACCGCTTGCCCACTCCCATAATCCTTCTCATCGGCTGCGTCGAAGGCTTCGTCGGCTACGGCGTCCAGTGGCTGGTGGTTAGCGGCCGCATCCAACCCCTCCCCTACTGGGCCATGTGCGTATTCTTGTGCATGGGAGGCAACAGTACCACCTGGATGAACACGGCCATCCTGGTAACTTGCATGCGTAATTTTCGCAAAAATCGCGGCCCAGTTTCGGGAATCATGAAGGGCTACGTGGGTTTGAGCACCGCAATTTTTACAGATATCTGTTCGGCTTTATTCTCGGACGACCCGGCATCTTTTCTACTCATGCTCACGGTCGTCCCCTTCGTTGTTTGCCTGGCTGCTATTGCTTTTCTCCGGGAAATCCCTCCTTCATCCACGGCGAGCGAAGAAAAAGAAGAGACTAAGTACTTCGGAATCATAAACGTGATTGCGGTGGTCATCGCAGTTTATTTACTGGCATTCGACGTGTCAGGGATTCATGGCCGTTTGATTTCGCAGATCTTTGCGGCGGTGCTGTTGGTGCTGCTGGCATCGCCTCTGGCGGTTCCTATTTACCTTGTGCTGAAGGATTTAGCCAGGTCCCCGGCTTCGGAAAAGTTAGACGTGGAGGGGAATGCTGCGAGGGAACCACTGCTGCTAGCTGAAGAAACGGTTGGGGTGGTGGTGGTGGTGGAGGAGAAGAAGAAGGCGGGGGAGAGAGGGGCGGCAGTGGTGGAGGGGAAAAAGAAGCCCGCAATCGGAGAAGATCACACAATATGGGAGGCGTTGAAGACGGTGGAGTTTGGGATATTGTTTGTGTCATTCCTGTGTGGAGTCGGGACGGGGCTAGCGGTGATGAATAACATGGGCCAAATGGGATTGGCCCTGGGTTATGTGGACGTGTCCATTTTCGTGTCTCTGACTAGCATTTGGGGATTCTTCGGGCGGATTCTTTCGGGTTGGGTCTCGGAGCACTTCATCAGGTACGTAACGTAACGTTTAATCAAGCACTTCCTTTTTTTTTTTTTAAAATTTTTATGGGACCATTATTCTTGCATGCTTCTGGGAAGTCACTCCTGTTTTATCCATTTTTTTTTTCAAAAGTACTCCATACCTTTTTTTTTTTTTTTTTGACTTTTGCCGTTAGCTGGTTCAGGATGTCGAGCAATAATACGTTCTTCTCTTTCTGGTATTAAGTTTGCCTTTGTGGAAGCTGAGGAGGGGGACGGGGGGGGGGGGGGGGGGGGAGAAGGAAAGATGCACAAGAATAGAAAGGAAGACGTTGGAACGGTGGTTGAACAGAACATTGGAGTGAAGTAGGAGGAAACAACGTAGGAGTTGTTGTAAAATTCGGGTTTTCTGACTTTTGGGGAGGGATGGGAGGTGCTTTAAGTTTAATAGCGGTGCAACTAGGAGGCATACTTTTGTTTGAAGTCGATGATGACGATTATAATAATAATCACTACTTATTACCCACGTAGTATCATTAAATTACAAGCTGCTTTGGGCAAGGAGAGACAAAGGGTGCTGGGAGGGTAGGTATTGGGGAACTGGTCGAACACTTGAATATGTTTCCAATCTGTTGTTGTAAGAGATTGAACAGAACTTTACGTACGAGTCATGCTATGCATAAGATAAGATGATTATTTTTATTTTTATTATTGTTATTATCATCTTTTTTTTGTTTTGTTTTGGGATTTTAGTGCGACGTAAGTCATGTGACACAATTCTATATATTATTATGGGGTGGCCGACAAGGTCCTAATTTCTGACTTTTTAAGTCCAAAAAACTAACGGGAAACTGGTGGGTTATTTGTTTTTATAAGCTGGATTTTTAATTCAAAGAATAATCATGGTCTCCCCTCAAAAGGAAAGACCAAAAGGAAAAAAAAAATCTAGAGCTTTATACACTACTATTACATGGTAGTTAATGGGTGATAGATGTTTGCGAATTGACCAGCCCTGGTTTGATATTTCTATGGGCGAAGGAAATCTTGGGTTTGTTTGGATTGAGTATTATTTGAAATAATTATTGTAATATTTTTTGTGATCTGATGTATGTGAGATAAAAAAAAATTAAAAATATAAAAAAAATATATTTATAATGCAAGAAAAATATTATTTAAAAAAAATTTGATATCCATAGGCCGCTTTATGTTTCAACCAACTACACGACTTTTCGAGAACTTATCCGTAGAAAAGAAAGGTGCTTGAATTTAACCAGGTCGTTATCATTATATATTCTCCTTCACGCACCCCTCCTGGTCCTTCCCCTTCTGTAACTGGCAAATATGAAAATTTTATCGGTAATTATATGGGCCCTTCTTTTTTTTTTTCCTCTCGTCGGTGGGTATAGCTTTTTGATGTTATTGACGATGGAAGACAAGTCAAAGTGGGAAGGTACAGGAACGAAAATGGCAACGGATCTTCTGTCCCATATTCTGTGCCACTCTCTGTCTCATTTTTTATTATATTGCTATTTCTTCTACATAAATATCATGTTTTAGTTCTTTTTTATTTGTTTAAGATCCAATAACTATTAATTCAATAATACACAAAATTTATTAAACTCAAAAAATCAAAATGCATAAAAAATGAGATTTTTTATAAAATTTTTACTGTATTTTTTAATTTTCTATTATATATTACTTTTTGAAACTGTTGTATTTATTTTTTATTGAATTAATAGTTATTGGATCTTAAGGAAACAAAAAAGAACTAAAACATGATGTTTATGTAGGAGAAATAATAATATAATAAAAAGTAAGACAGAGAGTGACACAGAGTGTGGGACAAAAGATCCGTTGTGAACTAAAATATCAAATGAACCGGGCACCGGGGTGGGCGGGGAGCATTAAAGCCGCTTGCAATAGGAAATGATGCGTTTTATTTGGGGGTAAAGTGTGTTAAGGTCTTAAAGATCGTTACCCTGGGAGTGTGCAGAGCCGTGTTTGGGGCTTCTGGTCCACTCAAATTTGATTCTCTCTTCATCCTCTGATTTTGCTGCTTCCCCAATACTATACGCTTTAGTGTGGCTAAAACAGATATACTACAAAAATATCCACGCGTCCTTTATGCATATGCAGTATAAACTTGCACATCAGTTATCAATTTTGTTGCAAATATGTGAACAAATAAGATTACAAGGGAGAAATCATCATCATCATCATAGTATTCCACAGTAACTTCTTTTATTAGGTATTATTACTTAACGGCCGACTACTACTACATTGAAGAGTTGTGTTCTTGTACCAAGACTTGAATCTGTTTAAGTTGAAAATGTTGATTGCGCATATATATATATATATAAAGAGGTTACTTGAGCATATATTCAGCCTCGTGCAAAAACCTGTGGGATGAAATTCATTACGAAGTTGCTTATAATTACTATTATTTTTCTTTTACTTGCAGGAAGGCTGGAACACCAAGGCCTATTTGGAATGCAGCATCTCAGATTTTAATGGCTGTTGGATACGTAGTGATGGCCATGGCTTTACCAGGTTCCCTCTACATTGGCTCTGCAGTTGTTGGGATTTGCTATGGGGTTCGTCTGGCTGTGACGGTGCCAACCGCTTCTGAGTTATTCGGCCTCAAGTATTATGGTTTGATCTACAACATTCTAATCCTCAACCTACCACTGGGCTCCTTCCTCTTCTCTGGCTTGCTTGCTGGTTTCCTCTATGATTCCCAGGCCACTCCAACGGCAGGAGGAGGCAACACTTGCATAGGTGCCCACTGTTACAGGCTTGTGTTTGTGGTTATGGCCATTGCATGCGTTGTTGGTTTTGGTCTGGATGTATTACTAGCCATCAGAACAAAAGCTCTGTACACCAAAATTCACGCCAGCAGGAAATCAAAGAAGACTGCTGCCACATCCTAATAATAGCAATTCAGGTGTTCACCGTTCAATCGTAGGACTGATGGGGGATTCTCTCCAAGTGATGTCCTGCAGTTGAGTTCCAGTGAGCAATCAATTGTATTTGTATGGGTTGAATTCATTTGTTTCTTAGAACATACGTGGAACCAGTGAAATATTGGTTCAGTTGTATTATTGTGTTGCATTGACGTTCCATCATTAGCTAATGATATACTGTTTGTATGCTCTGAGTGATTTAATTAACTTTGTGCAGCGAGAAGGGTTTGCGAGTATATATCCTTAATGTGGTGAATTTTTTTATTTTTTCAATACCTATAAAATTCTGGATTTAAGACTTGACAGACTAAAATTTACAACCCACCTCACATTTGAACAATCAATGGACAACGCGTAAGGCCCGCGCTGCCTAAAGGCTGCGAAGAATCAAATTAAGAGTCTAAGGTTTCGTTCGATAAAATTAAATCTGAATTCTGAACTCTTAATTTTGAAATCTAATAATTGAAACAATTAATTTGTTGAATTTTAAACACTGAAAAGAAATATATAAAAGTCTAAATTTTAATGTTAATTCTATTTATACTGTTTGATAAATATTTATAATTGAATGCTTAATAAGTTAAATTTGACAATTTTGCCCTTCTATCTTTTCATCCAAAAAAGAAATAGAACCTATGATTTAATTAGATTAAAATTATTAGGTATGAAAATGACAATATTTATTTTTAAATCAAATTAATATAAAAGATGAAATATATTATATGAGGAGTATAGAGAAGATGTGAAAATCATTAAAAAGGGAGAAAAGAGAAATAGAAAACCTTTAGATGGAGAATATCACATTATTTAATTAGATAAGAATTTTGAACATAATTACTAAACAAGGGTAGATTTGGTAGATAATATAAGGTAATTGAAATAATTCTATTGATTCTTATCAGAATTAAGCATTCAGTCAGAATTCTTGTGCTGAAAAAAATACACACAAGTTTAGCACTACTTAACAAATTCAGCAGATGGATTTTCATTTATCAAACACTCAAAACATCGGAATGTCTGAAAAAATTCAGTTTCAACACTTTTTTATGTTATCAAACAGACCTTAAGACCAAGGCTCCAAAAAGTGAAAAAAAAAATGAAGAGTCTAAGACCAAGGATCCAAAAACGAAAAGAAAGAATAAGAAAAATTAAGAGTCCAAGACCAAGGCACCAGAGCCCAGTGGGCCGTCAAATACTAAATTCACTGAAATGCTGCTAATCCTGTCAGCGAAAACCTTTGCTTGTCTCGCACGGGTGACCTCAATTTAAGTTTTTACTTCTATGAAATTTAATTTATTTAACTATTAAGCTGTTTTTTTAAAAAAAAATTTACACACTGTAATTTTCTTATAAGCATATTTGTGAGATTAAAACATCTAAACGACCCTCCATATGACCGAGATTGCAGCAGAGATGGAAACCGTCGGAGCTTTACAATGCTTCCAGACACTGCTGTGAAGTTGGCCTTGCCACATTTAAGTGGCTTTTTTCTAAAAACTTCAGGCGGGTGTGCTGTGCACCCGTTTGGTCCGGTGGTGGTTCAGTCCCCTCCGGGTTACTCTTGGGCCTCCTTAGGTCCGCCCCCTCCCCCTTAGTGTAGGATAGAATAGGTTTATCGTCTCCGAAAAAAAAGTGAAGTTGGCCTGAATTGAGAGATTGGTCTGCAACTTGAATGTCCTTTTTCTTTTTATTTATCTTGTTGAGATTCATATTCTTAGTTAATAGGGATAGTTTTAGAAACATCCCCTGAAGTTTTCAAAATATCAAGGATCTCCCCTGATAGAATACTGGGTTCCACTTCTTACATCATCATGGGCAAAATGACTTAAATACCGCACAACTTATTAGATATTTCACCATTATTTGGACAAATTTACTTAAATTAGTTGTAAATATGGTTAACTGAATTAATGATAATTTAGAAGTACAATAATGTCTAAAATGCCATGAGAAAAAGGGCACCAAATTCAAGTAGCCTACTCTTGTTGATGTATGGCATAGAAAACTAAGTACAAGAGAAAGAAGTCACTTCAGTTAGAGCAAGAGAAGTAGAGGTTTTTAACTCATATGTGAAAATTTTCACCTTTATTGTAGAGGATTCAAGAGTTCTTTAATTCTTTAAGTCACATTTTCAGGTTAGTCTCTAAGAATTTTATACTGAAAATTTTTTATTCTTTGATAGTTTATATTGATATAGTTGTTGTTTGTGTATGACAGATTATGCTTAGCTGATTTTCTGTTTCAGAAAGCTTCTCTAAAATTTCATTCTTGTTAAATTGCTTAGGTACTGTTCATATGAAATTATCTCACTAATGGAAGACTTGAGGGCATTTGTTGTATCAGGTTGTTTTCTCTCTCCAACTCCTAATTTTTTATTATTTATTTTTTTGAATTGAGTTGGATTTGATACTAGCTACCTACTTTTAAGGGAGGTTTCTAATATTTTGAAAACTTCATGAGAAGGGAATGAGACTGTGAGAAACCTGAAATTATCCCAAGTTAATAGGTACATCTTGTTGGGATTCAGATGCTCTATCTGTATGCTTTTAATCTTTCGTGATTAGGCCATGCACGCATATAAGGGGACTGGGGTCACAACCATTACGATCCAACTCGTTGAATGCCGACTGAGTGACACATCTGTTGGATATGCAATCTGTGTACAGAAGCATTTAGACCATTCAATATAGAACATATGTGGCAAGTATCTTTATAGAGTACTTCAAAACAAAACGATCCCAGGTGTCCAAATTTAAACGAAAAGTGTTGATGCTACGTGAACATGATCTACCTTATGAGTTATGCTCCCTTTTAGCTATCAATCAATGGCCCAGATAATTAAGCAAGAGTCCTTGTCTACTGTTCGAGGTCTCCTAAACGGCACTATTATATTTATAGTACTAAAATCCAGTGTTGTTAGACTCGGATCGGATCGGTCGGTTCGATCGATCCGACCGTGAAATGGCCTTCCTTTTTAGTTGATTTGCAGTATAAAATCATTTTAGTTAAAAATCAGTCAAAATCATAAAAAATCGGCTAAACCAGTGATCCGATTCAACTGACTGACCCGGTTCTCAAACTTTTCTTTCTTCTTTTTCTCAAACATAATTTGAGTTATCTAAATTGTAACACTTTCATTTATTAATAGGAATAAGAAACGTCACCCATTTAGTGTAAATATCAAAAGCACTCGCTTTCCTAAATCATCTCTAAATTAAGATATTTTCATCCCTATCATTAATTTAGTATCAGTGATTTCAACTTGTATTAATTTAGTTTTTCAAGAATTTTTGGAGTACGGACATATTTTAGTTATGAATTTACATTTTTATATATAATTATTAGGTGTATATTTGATTGTAAGTCTAATATTTTTGGAACATTTTTCATGATTGGCTAAATATAATCAAGAATTTAATTTCAATATTTCTGAAACTTATAAAAATATTAAATGATTATAATATCATGCTAACGTCAACGAATTTTAGAGAACAGTCCGACCGATCCGATCAATCGATCTCTAACCCAATAGTTTAGTCGAGCCGCTATTCGGTCCGAGTTTAACCTATTGGATCAATCCGACCAGTTGATCCCTGATCCAATAGTTTAGTTGAGTCGCTGTATTGTCCGTTTTGACCTATTGGATCAATCTCACGGTTTTGTCCTTCAAAAGATAGAGATGCCTCTACCTTATGACCTAAATTCTTTCTTTAGCATGAATCAAATATTGAATCTTTGGCACCAACAACGTTATGGGCTAGTATGTAATAACCGTTGAAGCCCTTTCTCTAAATAGAACATGCTCCATATGAATCCACACTTGAACTGAGAAAGACATTTTAGTATTTCTTTACGTTTTACTAATTTTTTTAGGATAGGAAAATATTCAGGATTTGGAAAACTTTCCCTTTAACAGTGAGCGTTGTTGGATTTCCTCCACTTAATCGCTTGGAAAAATGAAGCCTTTAATCCCGTCTTGAGAATAGGAGGCGCAACCCACCAGTTGTGACTGTGTGAGTGCCGGTCCATACTTGATTCCAATGCGTCAATTTGGGTTGCAAAACATTTTTGGTAACGAGGCCCAAAAATCTCGAATGCTACAACAAACCTTGAAACAGAGGTGAAGTGGAAGATGAAATTGATTGTTATGTCCAAGGAGGAAGCAACCATTAAGAGGCACTGGTAAACGAAACACAGAGAGAAGCAGCGCCATCAATGGCTTTCTCGTCTGCTTGTGTATTTACATGTGATCCTCTGATCCAAGCGTGCATAAACTAGAATATAGCCTTATTACTAATAAAATAATGATCCCATTAATATCTAAAAAGGATATTTACAGTAAATTAGAGAAAATATCATAAAAAAAAGAGAATTTATAGGATCCATTCATATAGGTTCTATTCAAATAATTATTAGATCTACATTTAGAAAGAGACAAAATACTCCTATAGATCTTGCTATAGTTGATAACCAAATAAAAAATAGAGAAGAAACAACTCTTGGTATCCTTAGAAGAAATCTTAAATATCAAAAGCTAATTTTTAATATAGATTCAAAAATTTCTTCTAATATACAAGATAAAATTTTTGATAAAACACTTTCCTTAATTCAAGATTTTTTTTTAATGAAAATAGACCATATTCGGTTACATATATGATTTTTTATACTCTATCAAATACTCATCATCTGAAGACTTTTCAAATATTGAGTTCATAGATTTTCCTAAATTATTTTTCGAAGTAGGAAAATATATCATCCAGAAATTACTAATATAGAATTAAATGAGACGGGGATGATGGATCGATGTCGCAACTTACTTTCCGCCACCATTACGTTACTCTCCTCTGCACTGCTATAAATATAGTAATGGTACAAGCGCATTTGGGAGGAGCAAGAAAGGCATTTCTGATCATCACATCTGATCCAAGTATCATTACCGCATCCTTGAGTTAAATCTTGAACATCCCACGTACTCGCCGCGCTAGTAGTTAAATCTTGCTGGATTATTATGATGCTTAGAACATTGAACTGATTTATTCAACGTTCAATTATCTTTGCCGGACAAAATATTTGTTTTAAACTGCGGAGGTTTAACATGTTTCTTAATCCAATTTGGTGGAATTTAACAACAGATATCAGTACAAAGTTTTAGCAGGATTGAGGTAGATGTCTACAATCGCCAGGTAAATTGCCCCACGCAATTTATGTATGTATTTATCTGGCCCCATTTAAAATTTGAACGGATAGGACCGAAAATAGTAACAAATTTCAACCGTGTCAAGAAAAGATTTGTTGTGATTTTACATATTACTGTTTATTGTTGTGTTCTAGTAGTGTTATACTAGTTTATGGTGAGCACTAAAACAAAACTCGGAGAAAAGCACAAACATAACAAATATGGGCAAGCGGCATAGCCTCATCTTTCGTCGTTTCCGATGTGGCATTCACGAAGCATTGCCACCGTCACGAGCTTCGTGGAGCAGGTGGCATTATGTTCCTGCTTTCAAGTCTTTTAACCAAAATGGAAATCTTTCACTAGGTTGACAGGGAATTGTGTCGAGATTTAGGTACCATATTGGATCTTGAACCCAGCAGCCATCCGTTGCAATTTCTAATTTGAATGGGTTCGCCCGCACCTCCAAGGGAATATAAACACAAAAGGAAAGATATAAAGCTGTAATAACAGCCATAATTGGGCCGATTTTGGTTGAGAAGTTCTATTGAAGGAAAAATGCAAGAAAATCAATTTCAGTATTGCTGATATGGTTGGTGGTCAAGTCGAGCATTGTTATTATTATTATTTGAGCTCATTAATCCACTTGATCAACAGAAAATGGAAATAGCCAACTACTACAAGACAATAACCCAGCTAAGAACTGGAATTGGAGCAGGAAAGATTCATTTGTGTGAACTTTTAATGCTGTACTCGGAATTAATCCAAAGCCAGCTTATATATTACACAGCATGTGAACTATAGCACGGGGACTACCCACTGAAGCAGACCAGCACACACTCCCCGAGAGCCAGGGGGCATCCACTGTTTATCTTGTGAATCCGTCCCACTCCCATACCCATCATCTCTTTGTCAAGTTTCCAGCAGCTACTCCTTCACTGCTGGTTTAGCTATCAGTTTCTTGCAGGACATCAACTGGAATCCAACCAGTTTGTTTCTTTTTTCCAATAATATGCCCAATTCTTCCCCAAACAATGCATCCTCATTTCTGGGGAAAGAGAAAACATGGGAGACCATGGGACGGCCTTCCTCCATCTGCCTCTTTCTGATCTTGGGCCTATTTTCTGGCCTTTCCCTCGCTTCTGCTTTTGGTTACGTGATGCTTCTCTCCTCCTTATCTTATCTCATACTGCTGCCTTTTCCTAGGTTTTTACGTTTAGTTGTGTACCACTTAGTATGTTTTAATTATCTCTTTATCTGCTGACTTGCAGACGGGCCACCTTATGATTCCTCGGCATACACGGAGGTGAGGCGACTCTCAATCTGACTCTCCTAATTCCATTCAGCTTTTGCATTTATTGAATGTCTGATTTGTTGCTTAATTGCGATTTGGTAGCTGGAAATTCTTCTTTTAAACAAATTTAACACATTCATGGAGGGCATCTGATTCATTTTTTTAGTTACTGGTACCAACATCTTGCTAGCCAACAGTGTCCGCGTATATATATATATTTTTCCCTCAAAAGAAGAGGGAAGTTAGCAACAAGTTTGTAATTTACATTTCATTATTTATTTAACGTTCTGAATAGTACTAACTGGGAAGTAAACTATTACGGCTTCAATAACAAACAAGTACTTCTGCTACTTGAAACTTTCAGAAAGCCAATAACAAGTTAAATGGAATGTTTTATGTTCCAAAGTTCAATCCGACTGACAAAAAAGGCTGCAACTAAGAATGTTTGGTAGAGGAGGGAGCATCAGTTCTTGCAGTATTTGGCTAGTAGTTTGTTACCTTGAACAGTTTGGATTGCAAGAGAAAGAAAACGCTCTAATGGTGGGTGTCATTGTGGAACAGTGTAAGCCGCATGCGGAGGAGCCACTTTACAATGGAGGGATCCTGGAGGATCAACAGCCAGAGTACACATGGGTCATAGGGGCCAAGGGGAATCCAGTTTATTCCCCTGCCTTTCGACTGCAAAACCTCGCCCAGGACACCTTTTATTGTTTTTCCAGTTGATTTCCTCACTCAATTTTTTTTTCTTTTCTAATCAGATTTTGTTCTCTGCTGTCACTTTTTTGACCTCACAACATCTTTGCCTTTCCCTTGCAGCTTGGGTCAAGATAAACGATGCCGGCTCAGTACTCATAAGGGCCACCCTGGTTACAGAGACAACGACCCAAAATTGTACCGGGACTGTTGTTGCCGAGCGTGGATGCTGGTCATTTCTCAAGGGCGGATTCGTATTGACCGCTCCGTCCAGTTCTTCAATACTATATTTGCAGGTATTTTGTCGCCATTTAACGATGTGTATGACAGAAATGAACCTACACGTGTGGAGTTGCCTAGTCCTAGAAACTAAGCGAGGTCATAAGCTTTCTTCTTTCTCTCTGCAGGCTTCAGAGGGCAGAGATATCAGTATGGTGCTTTCCAGCTATTCCTTGCAGCCATTCACCGAGGAGCAGTGGAGATTAAATCAGCAGTACAAAATTAACAAGGTAATTGAAATACACGCAACTCGCACCAATTTGGAGGCGGAGGAGCACAAAACCTGGACTATGCCCTTCCAACTCGTTATTTCCCAATAATCTGGAGCTCGACATGCATTTTCTGCTCCTGATGTATAGGCATATTCTGATGGAATATGTTAGCCCCGGCCGGAATCAGCCATGTTTTTTAACGTATCTAATTTTCTAGGCAAGGAAGCGAGCAGTCACTATTCATGTTTCCAGCAAAGATGGCGTTGAACTGGAAGGTGCAGAAATAACAGTAACACAAGTAGCAAAAGATTTCCCATTTGGTTCAGCGATAGCAAAGACCATCATCGGGAATTTGCGATACCAGGTCTGAAATCAGTCACTGAAGCCCCATATATAGTAGCTTAGCCGCAATGCAAATGTTTACTATGACTTGAGCCAACATGCTGACGGCGTTTGCATTTTTCAACGGATTGACTTATTTCATGCCAGAAGCAGAGCTCAATGTTAACCAGAGTCTTTCTCTATGGTTTCAGAGTTGGTTCAAAGAGCGGTTTAACGCAGCAGTTTTTGAAAATGAGCTCAAGTGGTATGCAACAGAGCCTAAACAAGGGCAGATCAACTACACGACACCTGATCAAATGCTGGAGTTGCTACGAGCCAACCAAATCATTGTTCGAGGCCACAACATATTCTGGGAGGACCCCAAGTACACACCAGAATGGGTTCTCAACCTGACAGATTCCATGCTGCAGTCAGCTGTAAACTCCAGAATAAAGAGCCTCATGGAGAAATACAAAGAAGAATTTATCCACTGGGATGTGAGCAATGAAATGCTTCATTTTGATTTCTACGAGCAAAGGCTTGGACGAAATGCCACCTTAAGCTTCTTTGAGACAGCGCATAAATCAGACCCCTTAGCAACATTGTTTCTGAACGAATTTAACGTGGTTGAGACTTGTGATGACGTTAATTCCACAGTAGACACCTATATCTCAAGGTTAAGAGAACTCAGGCTAGGCGGAGCAACAATGGATGGAATCGGCCTTGAGGGTCACTTTACAGTACCTAATCTTCCTCTAATGAGAGCCATTCTCGATAAACTTGCTACGCTAGGACTTCCAATTTGGCTAACAGAAGTTGATATTAGCAAAACTCTTACTAAGGAAACACAAGTGAGTATCTCTCTCTCTTATAGTCATTCTGCCTCTGAAGATTCAACGAATTTAATCAGCGCCGCCCCTAATGTAATTCAATTCACCTGGTTAACTTTTTTTTACTCCTTTACCAAAACACAATGAATTAGATCTTTACACTTCACCATAAAAAAAATTTTTTTTTGGTGAACAGGGTCTTTACCTAGAAGAAGTTTTGCGAGAAGGCTTCTCCCATCCGTCTGTGAAAGGAATAATGATGTGGACAGCACTTCATCCATATGGCTGTTACCAAATGTGCCTTACTGATAATGAATTTCATAACCTTCCTGCGGGAGATG
Source organism: Coffea eugenioides (assembly GCF_003713205.1). Classification (NCBI taxonomy): domain Eukaryota; kingdom Viridiplantae; phylum Streptophyta; class Magnoliopsida; order Gentianales; family Rubiaceae; genus Coffea; species Coffea eugenioides. The sequence continues at coordinate 17,082,703 of NC_040036.1, forward strand.
TGGTTGACAAGCTCCTTAGAGAGTGGCAAACAGGGACGTTAGAGGGCCATACCGATGGGCAGGGTTCGTTCAGCTTTCATGGCTTTCTGGGTGAATACAAGGTAACTGCCAAATATGGTGACAAGAGCGTCAACTCAAGCTTCTCGCTCAGCCAAGGAGATGAGACTCGACACTTTAATATCCAAATATAACTCTGGAATACCACTCTGCACTAGTGTAGTGACCAATACTTTGGCGCTAATTTTTTTGGCAAAAGCTTCATGTGTATGCAATCGCGCAATTACAAAACAATACGCCAACACTTCAATTAAGCACACATATATATATATATATATATATATATATATATAGCGTCTTTCTCTTGTCCTTGAAATACTATGAGCTGTGATCTAAACTGTCAGGGGACAACTCAATCAGGATTAGGGTGTTAAAAACATTAGTGTGATTCAACCAGAGAATTAGAAAATAAAGAAAATGCCAAATGAGTATGAGCGAGCGTGTTTTATTTTTATTTTTTCCTTTTCTTTTCTTTTCTCAGTTAGAAGGGATGGACCCTTGAAATGCCAATAACAGCTCAGCTATTCTAGTTCAGGATCTGGCCTGGTTTACTGCAGAAATGGGCCTATCTTAGACACAGCCGTTTTTCGACCCAGAAAAAACTACTAAGATTCAACATTCAACAGAATTGAGTGGGTGAAAAATTGGATCGCACCGCGGCTTTTCGCAACATTCCTCTTGGTTTGGTGTTCCGTGAACGAAGTGTCGGCCGAACATGCGTTTTTATTATTTGGGGCACAGTTGTTAAAATGGTGGATGAACGAAGTGTCGGATGAACTATGAGCCAACCATAAATAATGGAGTATGTTGTGTTGCATTTTTAATCGAATCTTGCGATTTCAAGAACTTACCTATGATCCAATAAGTGGCCGACGATACATCCTTCCTTCTATGGCATATATTACTTACAATTGTTGTAGTGGTAGTAGAACCTTGTTTTGTCTTTGCCTTGAGGATATATGATTCTTCTTGTCTTACTCCTTCATTTCTTCTCAATCCTTTCCTTTGGTCTTGCAGATTCTCCGTTCCACACTCCTTAAAAATTTGATTCCTAAACCGCAGCAATTGCATCATCCGCGTAAAAACTTTTCCTATTCTTTTCAAGTTTTTTTTTTTTTCTCTTTTGAATTGTATTGTGTAGGGATCTTTGCTAAACTTCATTCAGACATTAAAAAGAAAACAAAGTTGAGACGGTAAGGTAATCTGTCATTGTGCATAGTTGTGGAAAGCAAGTATAGCTGAAAAAGTAAGTAGAAAGACGTCGAAGGGCAAGGCTCTAAGCTTAAGCCAGTGGCCAGCTGCAACATACGTACGTACGTAGAGTAGAATTTTCATATTTCTATCAGCACACTCAAATCCAGACAGAGGTGCGGTCCTAAACTCGACCACAACAAACCCAATATGTATGTGAATAGATAGATATTCAACCCAAACCTTGTCAATTACCTAACCATTTAAGTAGGTTGAAAGTTTAAAAAAAGAATCCAAGAAACAATAGCATCAGGATTTCTGCCTGAGACGCATGTTCGTTCTTGCATGACATTGATTTGTTACTAGTATTTGATATTTGAGTAAATATTAATTATTGTGGGAGCTCCTTGCAGAAACCATAGTATAGGCCAGTTCAGAATCGAATTAATTGGGTGGAGAGATTTCTATGCATTTTCAGCTTGTAGTGGACAGTATGGACGATCGCTTGTTAGCCTCTTTCTTGGTGGTAACCCTGCTTATTGGCTCTTCATTTTCTGTTGCTTATGGTGCCAGCTCTCTCTCTCGCTTTTCTTTTTCTTCTTTTTTGGCGTATGTTTTTCAACGTTATTTTGTGTTCTCTTTTTTTTTTCTTTTTCCCCTAAACTTCTCGCTTGGCTGCAGATGGACCTGTCTATGACTATTCTGCCTACACTGCAGTAAGTGAATCAAAATGTTATATTGCAATGTTTACTTTTAAAGAATTGTTATTGTTTTTGTAGTGATCATTCTCAAACATCAATTCACTACTGCGCCATTTGCACTCAAAAACTTCTTCTGCTTCCCCCCCGGCCCCCTTTTCTTCACAAGTGCAAATCAGCACCAGAAGATCCCCTATACAATGGTGGGATTATAAAGGATCGAGTTCATGGTAGAAGGCATCACAAGCTCAGCTTGTCTGGAAGTCGAGATAATTCCCCTGCAGCATTCGTCTTCTACAATCTCCCCGGCAACACCTTCTATTCCTTCTCCAGTTGAGTGCAATATTTATTCCGCTACCTACACGTTTTCCATGAACTAGTAAATTTCAACACAAACTACCAACTGGTGTAAAAACGACGAGAAACAACCAGCGCCGAGGTTATGCTACGTTTCGGTGATACTTCGCGCCTTGGTTGCCAAGTACATCAAATTTATGAACCCAAAAAAAAAAAAAAATCCCTGAACAAGAATTTTTTTCCTGGAGTAACGGGACATTATTCAATGAAGTAACAATAGTTTCGCGGAACAGAATTAATGGTGGTGCAAGGCTGATTGGGACTTCAATCGTAACTGTGTCAATGCGTTTGTACCCTTAGTTTGGATGTTTTTGTACTTGTAAGAACTTAATGTTGAACAAGTCCAGAGCATACATAATTGGTATACGCTAAAAAAACAGGTTGGCTAAAGGTAGAAGATGTAGATTCATCCTCCATACAGGCAAGCGTGACAACAGACAAAACGACGTATCAATGCGCGGGGACTGTAATCGCAAGGCAAGACTGCTGGTCATTTCTCAAAGGTGGCTTTGTACTCGACTCAACTTCGAATTCTACTTTTCTGTTTCTTCAGGTAGGTTACTCCCACTAAAATCATCCCCACAATACTTCGATTAAAATCATTGCCACCATATGTCAATTTATTAATCGTACATGAAATTAAGCCCCGGATCTTTTTGTCAAATTCTTTTCTCCCGCGTGGCAGGATGCAGATGGGGGAGATGTCAATATAAGCATAGCGAGCGCTTCTCTGCAGCCTTTCACTCAGGAGCAATGGAGGATAAACCAAGAATATAGTATCAATACTGTACTTAAATCGTTCTGCATCTTCTTCTTCTTTTTTTTTTAATATATATCAATAATTGCGCGCCTCTTTCCACTCCCGTAGCATCTGTAGCAACATTCTGATTTCAATTACCAAAAATGCTCCAGAAAAGAAAACGTGCCGCCATGATACACGTAGCAGATGTCCATGGACGGAGGTTGGAAGGAGCACTAGTTGAGGTGGAGCAAATTTCAAGAGAGTTTCCTTTCGGATCTGCAATTGCCAGCACTATCCTTGGAAATTTGCCATACCAGGTTTGGTCTGTTAGACTAGTGTTACTCGAGTTTGAAAGAAAGTCTTTGTTCATGGAGAAACAAGGAGCCAACCAAAGAAAACAAATTGTTTCAGAACTGGTTTGTGGAGCGGTTCAATGCTGCAGTATTCGAAAACGAACTCAAGTGGTACGCAACAGAACCTCAGCAAGGAATTGTCAACTACACAGTGCCAGATCAGATGTTGGAATTTGCTCGTGCCAACCAAATCATGGTCAGAGGTCATAACATATTCTGGGAGAACCCCAAGTATTCACCTTCGTGGGTTCTCAATCTCACCGGACCAGAGCTGAAGGTGGCTGTCAACTCACGCATACAAAGTTTAATGTCTCAATACAAGAGTGAGTTCATACACTGGGATGTGAGCAATGAAATGCTTCATTTCGACTTCTACGAGCAAAAACTCGGTCCGGATGCCAGTCTGCAATTTTTTGAAACATCCCATCAAGCAGACCCTTTAGCCACCTTGTTTATGAATGACTATAATGTGGTGGAGACTTGTTTTGACATGAACTCCACCGTGGATGCCTACATATCGAGGTTGAGAGAACTCGAGAGAGCCGGAGTTTCAATGGACGGAATTGGCCTAGAAAGTCACTTCACCATTCCAAACCCTCCACTAATGAGGGCAATACTGGATAAATTGGCAACACTAAACCTTCCAATTTGGCTTACAGAGGTAGACATCAGCAATACACTCGATGAACAAACTCAGGTCTGATACCTTTTCGGTTGAATCATTATTAGTTACTTACACAATTTTAGAATCTCTGTAGCTAATAATCTGATCCTGAACTCCTTTTTCGGTTCTTTGTTCATCAGGCTAGGTATCTTGAAGCGGTTCTGAGAGAGGGCTTCTCACATCCTTCTGTAAATGGCATTATGCTCTGGACAGCATTACATCCTAATGGGTGTTATCAAATGTGCTTAACGGACAACAATTTTCGCAACCTCCCAGCCGGGGATGTTGTTGACAATCTCCTCAAAGAATGGCAAACTGGGGCGGTCGAGGGTCAAACAGATGATCATGGTTCATTTAGTTTCTACGGATTCTTTGGTGAATACAAGGTAACTGTTTGCTACGGCAACAGAACAGTCACCTCAACATTCTCCCTTTGTCAAGGTGATGAAACGAGACATCTAAACATTCAGCTGTAAATCTTAGTAACATCAACCAATTACTAGAATGGACTTCATAACTTCCTGTAACTAAATTACAAAAAAAATCCGGCTATGAGGCCTGATGTAGCTAGGTATGCTTTTTTCTCCATTAGAAAAATGGACTTTACCTGCTAAAATTAAAAATTCCAACTCGCAGCACCCCAGCCGTCAACCTCGGGCAGGAATTGATTAGAACGTTTTCCTGGTATGAACGGAATATGATATAGGAGCCGCGATGCAGCTTATAGAGCACAATACCACATCTTTTCATGCAAACATAATCTGATATTGCCAAAGATTATTGCAGTACTTTTTAAAGGTTAGACAAGGGAGTGGATTCTTCTGAATACATGGCATATCTGCAGGAAAAGGCAGCAGGCAGGCAGCCTCTTTTTCCCTCCCAGATCTAATTTAATCTCTCATCAATTTATTCGGCCAGCAATAACTTTATGAGCCACTTAGAATTCAGTTTGGGATTAGTTAGAAAATTATCAAATAAAGTCCACTACATGCTCCTTCCCTCACCTTTTTTCTAAAGCCGGAGAGGAAAGAGGATGAGGCACGGCCCACGGGACAAGATAATCCCACTTTTTGACTTTATTCCATTCTAATTCAAAGACCAGATGACTAATGAAACCGTATTGGGCCAAAGGGATGATGACGACCTTTGAAATGCAACAACCCGTTTCATACATCATCCCAAATGCGCGCAGCTGCTTACCATATATATGGTGAACATCCCCATTTACCATTGCTGAGCCGCAGAGGACACGGTTCTGTTGGTAATGGATGCATTTACCATAGCAGACAAAAACACTTGTCATAGCCATGCTTGCAATTCCCGCAAAGCGTGCCTTTATCACTCCCTCTTTGCATTAGTTCCCCAAAACCATACTTTCTGCGCATTAGTTCCCCAAGTATTATTGCCAAACTATTCCCGTTCCTCAAAGTAAAAACATTTTCGCAAAAAATCTCTTCAAAGCAGCCCACTAAACAGCAACCCTACAAACGAGCATACTTCAGCTCTTGCAAACTTGATACCAACAAAACTTTTAGAAATGGAACAAAGTTAATAAAATTAGAAAGGAAAAGAACATTACGTATGCACATTTAAAGGGAAATACATAGAGACTACTCCTAGAAAAAGGACTAACAATGTGCAAAACCCCATCTCATTTCCGGCCAACCAAGCCCTGCTGCTGGTCCGTTTTCAGTGAATCAAAATTATGTATGAATGGGAGACCAAAACCCAGAAAAGCAAGACACAATAATAATTTCTTCCTACAACTGCAGAAAGCAGAGGCTGAGTGCAGCGACGGCGAATAATAGCCCGGAGTGCAAAACAGATGCAGCAAGTGTCCTGGTTGAGCCCCCCATGGCCAGACCAGCCAAATACGAACCATCTGCCAGCATAGCCTGAGAACCTGTATCCGACTCCGAGCCAGAGTCAATAACCATTGAACCTGACCCGGTTTGTGACCCCATATTACCTGATTCTGACATTGACCCATCACCACCATTTGTCGTCGATGTCGTTGTCGTTGGTGTAGGATCTTTCGAGGATTTCTGACTGCACAGTTCACAGGGGATAGATAATCAGTATGATGCATTAACCATGGACTACACCAATCACATTTACTAACTTCTGCAGTACAAGTAACCACCCAGTTCAGATCATTTGGCGAAACATTTATTACCCCATCAACTTGCTAAATTGCACTGAGAGCCATTCATCAACGATGATATAGGATGAAAGAAAGAGTAAATGCACACTACATCACAAAAAATATCACTCTGCTAAGCTAAATTTGCATAGATGTTTATGGAGTTACGGGGAGTAAAACTTGTAGGCTAAAAGGTAAGGATACTTTCATTTTACCCTCATATTAGGAAGAACAGGGAGAATGGGACATCATTTTATCTTGCACCAGAATTCCCATGAAAGAAAAGAAAAGGAGAAATTAGAAAATACTCTTAATGCTACCTTTATAATTCCATCCTTTTTTTTACACTACAGAAAAATATAACAAGTCTCAATTAAATACCAGCCCCAAAACAAAACTAACAATGAGAAAGGAAATGTGTAAACTTACCTGGGCATAGAGGGGCAAAACGTGACCGTATAATCAGCACCGCTGCAGGTGAAAGTACTAGTTGGGTCATCATAAGCGTAGCTGTAGGATCTCGGGCAAGCCGACTTGAACACTTGCGAGTAAACCGACGGCTTACACGACGACGGTGAGTTGTACTCGCCGCTGCAGCAGTACTCTGGACTCCCAAAGGCCTCACAGGCGCTTTTACAAGCATTTCCATCCCCCACCCGCAACTCAGCCGGGCAGATCCTGTTCAGATCCGTCACGCAACCCGTCGAAGCGCACATTCCCGACCCGCCCGTCCCTTCAACTATCATGGCCACATTGTAGCCGTCCACGAGGCTGACGTCATAGAAGTCCTGGCCGCCAGTCCCCAAGGAGAACTCAGCCAGCGTCGCCGGTGGGGCAGCTCCTGCGCCGTTGCATTCCACCTGGCCAGACCCGCAGTCGCCGGTGGCGCATGAACCCGACCCGGATCCATCGAAGTTGCAGCCCGTTCTTCCCCAGAATCGGCCGGACCAGCCGGTCGGAGCGATGAAGGAGCGCGAAGCGTCGCTTGGGAGCTCGAACCCGGTGCTGTCGAGACTTGGGCTGCCGGCATTTGCTAAAACCCCTGGCCAGACTGTGTACTCACATTTGTTCACAAATGTGAATGTAGTACCGCGAACGCCTGAAAAAAGAAACGTGACTAAGAGAATGCGGAGCAAAGAAAGCCCAAATCCAAAATCTTTAGCTTACCACCTAGTGATTATTCCAAAGCAATAATTAAAAGAAAAGATTAGCGAAAACGAAATCTATGGCCTATACATTTAATGTAGTTGGTGAAAACGTGCTGATATTTTGGGAGTAAAGAAATGTTTTGCTTACCTGTGAAAAGGGTGAGGAAAGCTAGGGAGAAGACGAGAATGGGGGAGGTGGAAGCAGGGAATGAGGGGAGATCCATGTGGGTGGGTTGCTCGAATAGTATAGTATGTGGTTATTGTTTCTTTTTTGGGTTGTATCTTTTCGTTTGCTGTTGGTCTTTTCTGTTTGGGAGGAATCAATGGGGAATGAGTTGGTGAAGAAAGGTGGAAGAAGAAAAGTTTTTAGTCTTGGGGTAATGTGAAATGGGGTGGGGGTTATGCGTTCGTTTTGGTGTTAGATAGACGGTGAAAAAGGCGAAGCAGGTACAGATACTGGCAATGAGAGGGGTGGGGAGGGAGAAAGAGAAAAGGACGAGGCGAGTTGGCACTTTGGAGTGTCCTCTTGACTGATGCAGGGCTCTGTTTTGTTAACAGAAACAAGAGCAAAGCCCTGCTTCAGCTTGAATGCTGCTGTTGTAGCAGAGGGGTAGTACTGGAAACGGGACTGTGGGAGAAAGAATAGTGAACTTAAGAATTATGGATGCTATTTCTATGCCATTGTACTACTACAAGTTTTTCTCTTTTTCTTTTACGTCTATTAGTCCAAAAAAAAAAGGGGGAGAGGCACTGGTGCCAAGGGGGAAGGTTATGGCCATCAGCAGCTGCAAAAGGATAAAATGCACACTCCCATAGAGTGTCAAGGGTAAAAGAACACTGTATTATTATTGTTGCATTCACAAGTCGGATAGTAATTTGTATGGGATCGATTCAAAAGCGTAGATATGGTAATTAATTGAGCGCATTATTGTTAAAATATGGCATGATGATGATGATGATATGATGATGGCAGAGGCCGTGGTGACGTGGTTTGAGTTGGTGTTTGTTCTGTAGCTTGTGGCCGGACTCGGGGCAGGGACGGTTGCACCTGGCAAGTTTTATCATTATCAACTGCGCGTAACTTTCTTTGTACATCGTGTAACTTTTTTTTCACAGGATGTATTTTCACAACAGATAGTGGTGGGCCCCACACACAGCGCGGAATCGAGTTACAACTTGTTATTTCAGCCGCACAAATTTTTAAGGGGAAATCTGGGCCGTTAACCGTCCCTGCCCCATTTCCCTTGTGGCCTTATTTGCTTTTTTTTTCAAGTTTGTTTCTAATAAAATTTTTAATAATTTTAACTATAATAATCTCAAAAATTTAAAAAATTTAAAATTTTATATATTTCAAAAAAATTTAAAATATTATATATTTCAAAAAGATTTTTTACAACTCCTATAATAAGTTACCGTAAAATTTTAGATAAAAACGCCGAAAAATTTACTTATCAAACGCCAGTTCTCGGCACGAAGTAGTGAATTAGAGCAAAAACTTGGGTAAATCCGGTCTACGGTCCAACCTGTAGACCGAGTGACCCATAATGTGCCGCGTCCTCTTTTTATTTTCAAGTTCTTTCGCCCCCTGAAAAATCTACCAATGACAGGATCCTTCAAGCTTTTTCTCTGCATATCCTGACCTCAAACCTCCCAGTTACCGCTACCATTATGATTTCCTCCATCCCACCTAACTTCACCGCTCTCTTCTCTTATGTGTTACCGCCGGCACCTCCTGCAATTCTCCCAGTTTGAAAACTTCTCCTTCCTCTCCACGAGATTCTCTTGCCCTTCAGTCTTTTTGAGACAAAATCTACCTCTTTATTTGTTTCATCATCTCCTCTGCCCAATCTTTGAGTTTGAGTATATAAGACACTAAGACTTACAGTAGTGTCTCTTTAGTAGATCTGCAAATCAAACGAAAGACAGGACTCATGAATTTTCTTCCTTTCTTCTTCTCCCAAGATTTTCTCTGCCTCAAGTTTGGCTGGCTCCTTTCTCATGTGATTTTGTTGATATAAATTTGTTTGTTTGAGAATGAGTTCCACCTTTCAACTGATTACTTTGGCATGCATAAACGTGATTCAAAAGGCATCTCTATATATTTTACTACACCACTCAGTTGGGGTGTTACCGTCGAGAGACAAAAGGGAAGAAAAGCAAGGCACTGCGATTGAAGAAGCTCGGGAAGAGATCCTGAGTCGGCGTCGTTTTAAAACAGTAAAGCTTCGAAGGAGCAAATTTCTGATTTCTCAGTACTTCATTTGTATTGATGGCGTGGCACATTGTAGGTCACTCGGTCTACGGATGGGCTAGTAGACCGGATTTATCCAAGTTTTTGCCGTGAAGTAGCGGAGCAGTCTATGAATTACGAATTTTGGGACGAGGGCCTGGACAGGCAGTTGACGGCCTAAAAAATTTGTGCAGTTCTAATTACGTCTTGTAATTTGATTTTTATATCGCGTGGGATTCACAAAAATATTATTTTATTATTATTTGTTATTATTTTATTATTACACTTTATATAAATGATGTTACATCATGTATAAATGTTGTTACACTTTCTGACAATCACTCCAGTCCTGCGTCCCGAATTTTGACCCCCTTTGGACTTTTCGGACCTAGTGTACCGTGCCCATATGAGACTCTTCGAAACAAGACACTGGTGCAAAAAATTCGTTTGACCTAGCATCCCCATTTCTTCGATTTCCCAAGCTGTCTCATAGATTTGTGTATAGTGTATACACACACACAATGTACAGTCCACTGGGAACCAACTACTCTCCGGTAGTTGGCCAAGAAATCTCATAACTTCCTTTAGGTGTAGAGGTTAAGGAATCCCTTAATATGCATGCTAATTTAAAATTTTCTAAAAATTTCATCAATGAGTGTAAAAGGCTTATCTTGCACTCGTCTGATCTGGTCTGATAGACTCAATTTGACCGTATCGGGCCATTTTTCTCCACAAGTGATCTTCACGTTAATTGATCCCCATAACGAACCTTATCAGGACTACTGCTAGGACATCAAATCGCAATTTCAATCATGAAAAGCCAATAACAAAAGGAAAAAAAATTCAAACAAGATTTTATTTATGGTGTCACCTCTATCCCTTAAGCTAAACCACCAGAATATAAAGACTCCTAGTCATCGAAGTGTGTGTATATATATATATATATATTGCAGGTGGCGTTGGTGTGGTGGTGAGGCTGTAATGGCTACACGGATCACTGGAGCTCATAATGCTGAACATGTGAAATGCTTGGCATTTTCTCCGTGCTTTGGACTTTACAAGAGACTTTGGAATCACACATTTCTTGTTGAGAGGATATTTGTCATTGATAAGTAACTTAATTCATGGCATATGATGCTGCGTTTGATTTTGTCAAAGTTAGTTATGTGAGGAGGACCAACAATGCTCCTGCCCGCATCATGTCAAAAATGTCGTTGTCTCTTGAGAGAAGTAGAGTATGGTTTGTGAACTTCCAAGATCGTTGTTAGTGATGCTGCTCTTGAAGATTTGACATGAATGGAGGTTTTCTTTTATGCTTCACAAAAAAAGAAAAAAGAAAAAAAGTGTATGCATTACCCGTAAGCAATCCAAAATGAGTGTATTGTAGACTCATTACTCAGCATGCACCTGATCACCCAATCATAAGCATCGCTGCCTACTTCGATTACTAATGAATAAGGTGGAACAAAGTATAATAAAGGAAAATGAGGAAATGCTGTGACCAGCGCAAAGATTATGATTAAAGTGAAAAACAAAAGTTGGTACAATTATTAGTTTGTATTTGTCCCAAATCTTTGATTAGTAAGTACTCTAAACAGCCAAGAGTTTTTTTTTAAAAAAAAAAAAAAAAAAAAGGAATCTGCGAAGGAAGATGGTCGCCCATCTCCATTTATAGTTTTATACCCTGTCTCTATCTCCGAAACATAAATATTATTTATATTTAAATAAAAAAAAAAAAAAAAGGAAACCGGTTAACTAGCAGAGTCATGTGGCGATTGCGAAATTTGGAGCTTCTTGGCATGTAGTGACGAGAAAAACAGTTACTATTTTATTCTACAGAATTTTCTTTATGATTTTTTTTTTCTAGTATGGACCAATTTACTAATCTATGGCATCTTAAAGAAGCAGCGAAAGTAGTCAAGATTCTCAAGTCATAAGGAATCGGCGTGAAGAGAAAACTTGAAAAAGTCTGCGTCCAAAAGACAATTTTGCATATTGCATGCGCTGGTCTTCACTAGTGATTTTTTCGAGATCATACTAGTGAAACGGCAAATACTAGAGCGTTTCTTTTCTTTTTACAAAGGGATGCACATTACAAAGTATAGGGACCAATTTATTTGGAAAGAAATTATTTGTCAAAAAATTATTTACTTACGTTATAAACACATTTTTTATTATCTAATATATATCACATCATAAAAAGTATTACACTAATTATTTTAAATAATATCCTATTCAAGAATGACTCTCAAAAGGTTGTGAACTACTAAATCATGGTGAATTTTGATTGTACAAAAAAAAAAATTAATGTCAAAAGGTTTGGGCTGAAACATACTCTATTATGAGACAAAAGCAACATTACTTATCATGCATTGAGTTGATCGTTACTGTCATTTATCTCCAAACTGCAGAATCCTAGTAAGTATTAGGAGTTTAGGTAATTTCTAAGCTAAACTTTTTTATTTTACTGGATACGCAACACCTTTAAGGGTCCGTTTGTTTCGGGTGAAAATGTTTTCCAGGAAAATATTTTCCTAATTTCCCGTGTTTGGTTACACAAAAGTTACTGAAAACATTTTCCTATGTAAAATATTTTCACTCATCTTATGGAAAACAACTTTCCTTCCAAACTTACTGAAATTGTTTTCCGAAATGCATGCATCCCGCCTGTAGTATGTTCCAAACTTACTGAAAACATCTTGTAGTATGTTTTTTTTTTTTTTAGTGTAAACAGGAGGACTCGAACCAAGACCTCTTCCTTACACTCCCTCCCCGTACCACCCAACCCAACCCAACCCAACCCTCCCCCTAGTATATTCAAAATAAAAAAAAAAATCTCATCCTGCTCATCCTATGCTAGTAATTAATTATGTATAATAGGGACATTCTTTTCTAGAGAAACTTTCAGCAGTGATAGTGCAAGATATATGTCACAATAAGCATTGCATGTGATTGATATTTGACACTAAATGGCCATCAATTTGTTTATTACTTAAGGAGATATTTTTTATTCATATATACATTTCTCCAAGATTTTTTAAAGTTAAACAATGAGATAAATTTTCTTATTTTGCATGGGAAGAAGTATGTAGTTATAATGTGTAGAAAGTAAGATAGAGATAAAAGTGAAAATATTTCAAAAGTTAAACAAACCCCAGAAAAATGAAGTAAGAAAATATTTTCAATAAGCTAACCAAACACCTGAAAATGATGAAAGGGAAATGATTTTCATAGAAAATTACTTCCACGGAAAATATTTTCCCAAGGAAAACATTTTACTTCCAACCAAACAGACCCTAAGTCTCTCTTTTTTTTCCCAATTCAATAGCTCTAAGGTGCAAACTTGGAAAAGAAGATTGCGCATTTGAGGCAAATACGTGAATCAAACGGATAAATGTGGCATAAAGACAAGTGCGTGTGCACAGCTATATTAAAACATAGCAAAAGCCGCTTCGTGGAACTGGAAACGAATCCCTCGTCACTGAAACATAAAATGTGGTATCAAACATTTATCATTAATAAAAATAAATAAATTTGAAGTATGTTTTTTATGGACACAAAGAAGAAAATATTGCTAATGTTACATATACCAGCAATTACTTTATGCCCCAATAATACTCTTAATAACCCAATTTAAAATTTTACTTATGTTACAGAAATTTTTTTTGGGGTGAAATTTCAACGACCTTATTATTATTATTATTATTATTATTATTATTGGTCATTCAGCACCGTTACCCCTACTTCTACTCTTACATTATTTCTATCCTTACTGAGATCTATTGTAAGGGTGGTCCAACTAGGTCAAAGAAATTGATGGGGCTGAAGAATCATTAAACTACGCACTTGTATGAATTTGAAAAAATCACATCCGTAACAAAGTGATAAAAGGTAAATTTTGAATTATTAACCTCTGACCCTACAAAGATTTATTTGTAGTGACTAACAATTCAAGGGGCTCTTGGTTTCAAGGACCTTCTGTTTGATTTATTACAAAGTAAAATAGAAAAAGAAAGGGACAATTGCATAAATCTTTTGACAGTTGCACTCACCTCCCTTGAGATTTGGAAAATAATACTAATCTCCTCTAACATGAATTTGGGGCATGTAGTTGACATAAGATAGGATAAATTTACTTCTATACTTTAAGAGTTTAAGGTTGTTAGTAAATAAATTTGGGACAAAAAAATTAAGGCAATAAACAAGTTTAAGATAACTAATTAAATAAGATTAACAGTTATTTTTTGTTTTATTAGACACTGTAAGTGCACTTACAAAATGATGCCATTTTGATGCTCCAATATGGTGTCATTTTGTGATTGATAACACTTGAGAGGATAATGCAAATAATATATTTTATACATAGAAGAGAAGCAGTAGCAAGAAAATATAGGAGAAAGAAACATCCAGATAAGACTTCATAAAAGAATAAGTTTTGGTGGTTTTGGTTGAGTTTATTTTATCTTATGCATTCATGAAACAAAAGGAGAAAAAAAGCAGAAATCAATGTAAACTTTGAAGATTTTTCTGTTAAAAATCTGAAACAATCAAAAGATGATAGATAAGCAATCATTTATTATCTCAACTTAATACACAAACTTGTGGTTTTAGTTATAGTATGATGAAATTATTGTGTTGATCATGAGAGAACATAAATCGTGTATGAAATATAGTAAATAGTGTGAGATCGATATACTATAAAGTATGGCAATAAGAAACTCTCTTATACTGATCAAATGTAAAATTTCTTACTTGATCAAAAGTCTCTTTATATGCTTTAGAAACTCATATTTCTGAACATATGTTTTTTATTTCTTTCAAATTTTACTGCTACCCTTGTTCTCTTCACACATATATTTTCTAAGTTTCACTAATTGTTTACATCTCTTAATGTTTTTCATTTTTTTACTAATACTATCTCACAAGAGATAAAAAAAAGGGTACAAATAGAACAAAATTATTACCTCACTTTCCAAAAGACTTTTTTAATGACACTTTCTCTAACATGGATTGAAGTTGTTATCAAAATCTTAAATTCAGGAGAGGTTAGTGCTATTTTTCAAATCTCAAAAGAAAGTGGGTTATCAGGGGAGGTTTCTGCAATTATCGCAAAAAAGAAATTCACAACATCAACGTAGATGATCCGACATGGGACCACGACGATCCAAGAAATGCCACGCCATCGGAATTCCGCCGCGTGGAAGTATGGGGGCTCATGGTATGGGGGTTGATCTGATCAGGGTATTGCATAGGGAAAATCGTTCAAAACATCCATCACATTTTACAAAATGACTTTTTGCGTCCCTCACTTTTAAAAGTATATTTTTACATCTCTTACAAATTCACATTGGTTAAATTTGGTCCCTATCTAGGTTTCCGACTAGTTTTTAATCGAAATCCACCATGTGCCTCGCTTGAAATCATTTTTAAGGGTAAAATTGTCAAATCAAAGTTTACATAATCCGATCCATAGTCTCTCACATTTCACAAAATGAATTATTTCGTCCCTCATATTTTAAAAAATAAATTTTTTCATCCCTTATTAATCATGTGTACGAATAACTTTTTTTTTAAAATTAATATATATCTATTTGATTTCACCTAAACAATATGAATAGTATTCTCTATTTAATTTCACCTGAACATTTCATCTGAACGTACTGTTCAAGTGAAATTAAAATAGATATATACAGGGATTTAAAAAAAATTGTTAGTTTTTTACTCATGTTCATTCCTTTTACTCAAAAATTGAAAACAAAGAAGATATTTAATTCTAAACATTATCAAGTATTTATATCGAATTAAATTTGGATAGAAAAAATAAACAAAGGAAAAGTATGACCAAATGAAGTAAGTGATTGACACTTTTAAATTTTAAAATAATCATAAGGTAAGAAATTCAACTATTAATCTTAAAGGTAGTGAGTAAAAATTTCAAATTTAAATTACAATTTGTTAGCATGACTATAAAATTCGAATTAACATTGATTAATTAGATGGTCTTATTATGCAACTTAATAAATGAATTATTACCAAAATAGAAAAGGTTACAAATATTAAATAAATTTACATGGTGAAATCAAATATAAATATATGGGTTTAAAAAAAATTATTAGATTTAAACTCATGTATATATCTATTGAATAACATATGCACAACTACAATTAGTCTGTTTAAGTGAAATAAAATAGAGATATATTACATACTATTCATATTGTTTAGGTGAAATCAAATAAATATATACATGAATTTAAAAAAAAAATTATTTGTGTACATGGTCAATAAGAGATGAAAAAATTCATTTTGTGAAATGTGAGGGATGAAAAATTTATTTTGTGAAATGTAAGGGATTATAGATGGATTATGTAAATTTTGATTTGATAATTTTACCCCTAAAAAATAATCACATGCAAGGCACGTGATGAATTCCGACAAAAAATTAGTCGGAAACCTAGGTAGGGACCAAATTTGACCAATATGAATTTGTAAGGAATGTAAAATTACACTTTTAAAAGTGAGGGACGAAAAAAGTCATTTTACAAAATGTGAGGGACGTTTTGAACGATTTTCCCTATTGTATAATATAAATTGCATTAGCTCAGTTGATATAATTTAGGGCAAAAAGTCCCAATGGCCCTCAAACTATTACCCGGATGAAGTTTTGGCCCCCAAACAATTAAAAGTAAAGTTTTGACCCTCTATCTATCTAAAGTACAAATTGTTAGACCTTCTGTCAAATTCATCAGTTATTACCGACGGAATCTATGACCACGTGAGAAGCATGTCGAAATACGAAGGGCATTTTTGTCCATAAAGAGCTGTCATCCACTTGGTGAAATGGAGCGAAAAATGATTTTGACCAAACTGTTTACTTTCTCCACTATCTCTCCCTCTGTCTGCCATTAACGGTTCTTGCTGCAACTTTTCAACTACGAGCACTGCTACCAACACCGTGGAAGTAGACATTGAAGCGAAATTGAGTGGAAAATAAGGAAGCCAGACTATACTTTGATCCATTTCTTGTTTACGGTAAGTGGTCTGACCCTATTTTTGTTCCATTTTCGTCTGAGCAGTGATGGTTTTTATATAACAGAGGAACAAAGCGTGTCAATAACGTTTAAAAAGATGGTATTAGTCAAATTTTCAGTTTGTCGGGAAGATTGGTGGTCCTATATGTTTGTTGGTATCTTTTACTATAGAAATTTATATTCGCTTCAGTGGTCCTACATTATTTTTTTATTTTACCCATTGGCCATGTCCGACAAAAAGGGGCTACTGAAATAGTAGTTTATTGGCCTAAGACAACTATTTTGACTCATAATTTGTGAGATAATTTATTCTTCTTATTTTAAATATTGTATTGACCTGAGGCTAAAATTGTTGCAGAGGCTGATTCTGAATGGTTTACTATATGTTTGCATCATGGGGGGAGAATTAATTGGGGACAATATGTGGGGTATGTTGATGGAGATGTAGATGACATAGATCTTTGCAGCGCTGAGAAAATGTCCATTCTTGAACTGAATAAGATGGTGGAAAAATTAGGACATCGTAGAGCTGCTATACTGTATTACTATGTTGAACCAAATAAAGATCTATCCAATGGTTTAATAGAGTTATGCACTGATGAGGATATTAACAAATTTTCAGAACGGGCTTACAAGTTTAAGGTGATGGAGGTATTTTGTAACCACCTGACACCTGAAGAAATTGAAAAATTTAGGTCTCCTTTGATTGTTAAACCAGTAGAAAAAAAATGTTGTGGTGTTGTGATTGAGGAGTTGGATGAGCAGGGAAGAATAATAGGGAAACCATGTTCTGAAAAAGGTTTTAGAATGGATCTGTTATTTGAGGAAAATACTAGTACAAAAGACAATCGAGATGTGTTACAGAACTCAGGTTTACAGCAGAAACAAATTGGGTCATCAGAATAGCCTCATAGTGCTAGACATGGACAGAGCATCCAGCAGCTTGCTAGTGCACTAGATCTAGAAGGGAGAGCTACTACCTCTGCTTCAACAGACCAGCATCAAGGCACATTCGAACGAGGTGCTGCCTCTGCTTCTACTATCCAGCATGAGCAAGCTAGTGAACTAGATCTAGAACGAGGTATTGCCTCTGCTTCAACAGACCAGCAATAAGGCAGATTCGAAGCTTCTACTATCCAGCATCCTGTTGACCATCATAGTAGTGAACAACCTATTGCAGAGGAAGGAGTCATAGAAAATGTTGAAGAATCAGAATCAGAGCATGACTCTGACAGATTTAGCACTGGTGACTACTGTGGCGATGAGGCACTACTGGATGGTTTGATACCAGAGACAACAAGGGGTGGAACTTCAGAGCAGCAGTTTGATGAGCCACTAACACATGAGGTGTAGCCTGATTCACAGCAAAATAATGAAGCAACATGCACATTCTCTTCACAACAACATGATGCACAGCAGCCACAACAGAAAAAAAACAGGTTAGGAGAAGGAAAAATGTACAAGCACAGCAACAACAAGCTCGAAATGAACCAGAAGCTTCTGATACATTGGATAAAGATGTAATCCCAGACCACCTTAGCAGTGATGGTGGCTCATCAGAAGAAGAAGAAGAAGATGGTGACCAATTCCAAAGAAGGTACAATTTTTGTGTGGAGAAATTCAAGATTGATACCAGATTTGAGTTGGGTATGAAATTTGGTTCAAGAGCCCAGTTTAAGGCAGCTGTTCAAGAATATGGTATCAAAATGGGAAGGCCAGTATACACCAAGAGGAATGAGAGTAAAAGGGTGAGAGCCAAGTGCAAGGCCCCATGCCAATGGTTTGTGTTTGCCTCAATTGAAAAAGTACTTGGGAGTACTGATTTGGTAGTTAAAAGCATGAATGACAAGTATGAAAATTGCAATCACGCCTGGAAAAATAAAAACCTGAAATCTAAGTGGTTGTCTGATAGGTACATGGAGAGGATTAAGTCGAACTCTCGAATCTCAGTTAGGGAGATCCGGTAAACTGTGAATGAGGAGTACCAAGCTCAAATTTCCAGATGGATAGCAGCCAAAGCAAGGAAACTGGCACTTGAAATGATAAAGGGATCAGCTAAACAACAGTATAAGAGAATTTGGGAATATTGTGCTGAGATAAAAAAGACACATGAGGGCAGCACAATGGAGGTGATATTTACTCCATTTAGAGGGTCTGGGGGCAACCTAAAATTTATGAGACTCTACTGCTGTTTAGGGCCATTGAAAAAAGGATTTAAGGATGATTTGAGGCCATTGATAGCATTGGATGGGTGCCATTTGAAGGGGACTTATAGAGGGCAATTATTGACTGCCATTGCAGCTGACCCTAATAATGGGTGGTGGCCCATTGCCTGGGCAGTTGTAGAGAGAGAAGCTACGGAGCAGTGGGCGTGGTTCTTGAAATTCCTCAGTGATGATTTGGAAATTGAAATTCAATTTCATTATACCTTTATTTCTGACCAACAAAAGGTATACACATATACACTTTACAATAATGTGAACATGTGTATGTATGTGTATGTATATACATAGTAACCTTCCTTGATATTTTGTTTCTTCCTTTACAGGGGTTGGATAGAGCATTCGCTGAAGTTCTTCCAAATTGTGAGCATAGGTATTGTGTCCAACAATGTATCGAAACTTGTCAAGAAGGAACATCGAGGTTTGCCTCTTAAGGATAGGCTGTGGAATATTGCCAACAGCACAACAGAGGAACTCTACAATAAAGCAATGGCAGAACATAAAGATTTTGATCACGAGGCATATCAGTGGGTAAAAAATGCTCCAGCTCCTCGGCATTGGTGCAAGACTTTCTTTCCGACTCACACAAAGAGTGACATGCTGGTCAACAACTTGTGTGAGTCTTTTAATGCACATATTCTTGAGGCTAGAGACCAGCCAATTATAACAATGCTGGAAATGATCAGGGAGTACTTTATGGATAGGATCCGGAAGAGAAAATTAGCAATGGAAAGATATGATAACCCAACTGGACCTCTAATCAACGAAATTATTGAAAATAGGGTAAAAATTGCAAGTCAGTGGATGCCTATTTGGAATGCAGTGCATGGCTACCAAGTGAAAGGACCAAGAGGGGCCCAATTTGCTGTAGATATGGAGAAAAAGAACTGCAGTTGCAGGTTATGGGAGGTTAGTCGCATTCCATGTTGTCACGCCATTGCTGCCATTCTTTTGAGAAATGAAGACCCACGACAGTATTTGAATGTTTGTTATAGTAGGGGGTTATTCTTGAAGCTTTATGAAAATGTGTTACAACCAATTAATGGTGAGGATCATTGGCCCCCATCAGCAATGCCTGAATTGGAGCCCCCGGTATCAATAACTCAACCTGGAAGGCCTAGAAAGGCTAGGAGAAGGTACACAACTGAAGGCAAGAATCACGGTAGAAGACTAAGAAGAAGGATCATTATTCATTGTCGAAAATGTGGGGAGGCTGGTCATAATGCAGCAACATGCAAGCAGCCAACCAATGAACAAGGGCAGCAAGACACTTCAACTGAACCTGTGACGCAGCAATCAAATGCAAGAAGGAGGAGACAAACAGTAAGTACAACCAACAACGTTCACTTTTAATTTTCCCTGTTTAGCAGCTAACATGGTTCATGAAACTTTGGAGGTTATGCAGTCAGAGATACCACAGCAACAGTAGGTTGATGAAGCTGCGCATGAGCAACCACAACAGCAACCAGGCCAGCAACAACCACATGAAGTCCATGATCATGAACCTGGGCACCACCAACCACAACAACAGCAACAAACATCTACCCCAGGCCTGAGTGAAAAACTTGTCCACCAACTCGTAGCATGAAAAACTTCAACTCGGAAACCACTCACTGATGCAGAAAAAGGAGCCATAAATGCTAACTATGCATATTTGGGTAAGGAGCCACCGTACACAGTTGGTTCTTGGAGAGGAAAGTGGAGTGGAAGAGGTAGAGGGAGAGGAGGACAAACCACAAAAGATAAGGGACGGGGAAGAGCTAATTAAAAAGGAGCAACAGTCAAGAACTGATTGAAGAGGGACCTCTAATCACATTTTTTGCCAACTGTTTTTTGTCTTACAATCTTGAATCTCGTTGGATGTTAGTGGATGAATTCCAATCAACTTTTGTTAGTGCTGATTACGTTTTGTATTCTGGCTATATTTTTGTAGACCATTGACATCAGCATTGGTTATGTAGGGTCAGTATAATATGATGGTCTTTATATTTGCTTACTCCACTTTTGCAAATGTTCATGTCTTTGTCTGGTTAGTATATCTAGTTAATGGAATTGTGCTGCGTCTTCACATTGAGGGCCACTGGGACTCAATTGATCTTCACTTTGTCATTCCTTTCAAGCAGGGCAGTTCTTTTACAAGTGAAACAACATTACAGAGTATTTCAATAAACAAGTGAAACAACAAAGCCTTGCAAATATAGTCTGATTTTTTCCCAGCAAAGCATGCCTGATTTTTCATTCAACAAATCAAAACTTAGATTTCATTGCACATCTACCGATACAGTCATTACAGAGTACAGAAACAATAACGTGCACCCACTTCATTCATCTTCATACTGCTCCTTCTATTTGCCTAAAAACTGTGAGATTTTCATTTTTTTTGCCCCAACTAACTAAGATTATAGTTGTAAGCATCCATGTTAACAAAAACAATCTCACCAGACACTTGTTCACCCACTTTTTGCTACGGATTTCTTTTTCTAGTTCTTTCACTTTGACCTTCAACTTTGCGACTTTCCTTTCTTGTCTTCTTACTTCTTCTTCATACGCATCTTTTTGCTGTTCAGCTACATTAATTCTTTTCAGAAGCCCAGGTATGATCTCCGTTGACCGGCTGCACATCTCCTTGTCAATCCACTGCCAAAATCTGCAACCACCATCCGCGCACACCGCAAATCTCCGTCTAGGATTTCTTGAGGTCCACGAAGTTATGACTCTCGACATTTTCTCACACCTGCACAATGGGAAATCCGGATTGTTGGTTTCTCGCATGCTTCCAGTTCAGCAACTTCTTTGGCTGCAATTGAGTTTTTCTTTGTTCAAGTTTAGGAAGAAGTCCCATTTCACCAAGTGGATGACAGCTCTTTATGGACAAAAATGCCCTTCATATTTCGGCGTGCTTCTCACGTGGTCGTAGATTCCGTCGGTAATAACTGATGAATTTGACAGAAGGTCTAACAATTTGTACTTTGGATAGATCGAGGGCCAAAAATTTACTTTTAATTGTTTGGGGGCCAAAACTTCATCCGGGTAATAGTTTGAGGGCCACTGGGACTTTTTGCCCTTATAGTATCCTCTTGCATGTATTTGGATTTGAATTGTCACCGTGTGGTAAAATATCAATGAGTTCATCACTCGTTTCATTAAGGATGTGGCCTCTTCTAAATTTAATAATCATTGTCCCATTTTTGCTTCTTTTTAGTTTCTTTAAGAGATTTTTCGTCTCCTTATGTGCTAAGTTGTGGTGTTGTCAAGACACATACAACCTTCATCATTTTTTTGTCAACATACGAAGTTTCCTTCATCCCCATATTCACGATGTTGGCTTCCAACTCTTTCAAAGAACAGGAGTTCTTCAAATATAGTCTTAAAGATTGTTGGAAAATAGAAATAAAGGGAACTTTTTAAATATGTATGCCGGTAGAAGAAAATTATAACCAAGTTGTGTATTATGTACACTTTCCTTAAAGCTATATTTGTCCCTTATCTAGTCAATAAATGGAGAAATATCCTTGAGGATAAATTAGAGTGATAATGCTTAAAAGAAACTTACACCTGTTTCTTAAACCTTAGAACAAAAAATCAGTGCACTTTTACAATATAAACTAAGTATAAGACAATAATTTTCTGCAGCAAGATCTTTCAACACTCAAAAGTTACACTCCAGAATTCCGGATGAATTTGTTCCTTAAGTGCTTAATCTTCAAATGAACTTTCCAGCCATGTTGTCTAAGAGATGCTAAAAATTTAGATTAGTTCTATACAATGAGTTCTTACCTGCTAATACTTTCCTTCCAAAATTCTTGTATACTATGTAGTCACAACTTAAAAAAAAAAAAAGACAAGGGACAAAAGAAGAGCTCACAAAAATCATTAACATCAATGCCAATGGCTTCACTGACATTAACTATCCAGGAAACCTCACTATATTTTCAAAATATGCACTCACTTAGTGTTGGAAACTTTTCAAAATTTGTATGATGTACATACATGTAATTAATATATATTCATTAATGTTTTTGGTACATATATAGTATTGTGAATGTTTCTAAAATATACATTCATTTATGAATGTATTCATGTATATGGGAATTCTTGAATGAAAGGATAGATTCATGTTTTGATCTAAGGATCATGAGATGCATGAATTAAAGTGCACAATACTTTGAATCTATTCATACAAGTATTTAATGAGTTCTTTTGTTTTTCAAACAGTTTTCCTATATAAAGAGGTCAAGTAGAGAGTGGTTTGCTGCAAAAAATCACTTTCCTACTACTGTGTACTCTCTCAAAGCACTCCTTAGTTCACAAAGGGTTTGTCTTACTTTGTGCAAGAGTTTAAGACAAACAAATTTTATCTTATCCTAAAGGATATTTGTCCAAGGTTATTGCACTTTATACCGGACAAATAAAGCATAAAGGAAAGTGATTTCTATCACAATTTGAAGCCAATTTCTTGTCACAATATTTGTCAATTCTTTGCAATTTACCCAACAATCTTTAGGCTTTATTTAATACTCTACAATGGCTGGTACCCTGAAAGATTTGACATCCAACATTGTCAAACTCGAGAGGTTTGATGGAGGAAATTTCATTCGTTGGCAAAAACGTGTTCGTTTCCTTCTCACTGCACTCAAAGTGGTCTATGTTTTGACCACACCAAAACCATTGATCAATCCCGATGAAGAAACTCTTGAAGACATTCGAAAACGTCAGAAATGAGAGAACGACGATGAAATATGTCGTGGTCACATTCTCAATACCATGAGTGACAGCCTGTTTGATGTCTACCATTCAATTATTACTGCCAAGGAACTTTGGGATCATTTGGAGTCCAAATACATGCAAGAAAATGCTACAAGTAAGAAATTTCTTGTCTCAACTTTTAATAATTATAAAATGGTAGATAGTAAGTCTGTTATGGAGCAATTTAGTGAGATTGAAAGGCTTCTTAATCACTTCACACAACACAATCTACACATGGATGAAGCCATTATTGTTTGCTCTATAATAGATAAGTTACCACCTTCTTGGAAAGATTTCAAAAGAGATCTCAAACATAAAAAAGAGGATATCTCTTTTGAAATTCTTGCCAACTCTTTTCGCGTAGAAGAGGAAATTCGCATGCAAGAAAAAAAGGATACTCAAATCCTTGAAGAGAACAAAGATTCTACTTCAAAAGTGCATGTGATTGAAGAGAAACAAACTGAAAAGTCTCAAGGTTGCAAGAAGGGCCAACAACCCAAGAATCAGTCCAAGAAAAGGAAGAATGGACAATGCTTCTATTGCAAGAAAGAGGGATATTACAAGTCCAAGTGCCAGATTCTTCAAAACAAGAAGAAGAAACAAGAGTCTTCCCAAAACACAAGTAAAAATCTTGTGACAATGCTATCTGAAATCAATATGATTGAAGATGATTTTGCTTGGTGGGTTGATTCTGGAGCTACGCGACACGTGTGCAACAATAGAACGTTCTTCAAGTCCATGAAACCGGTGGATGAAAGTACCGTTGTTTACATGGAAAATTCTGCTATAATTCCTGTTCAAGGCGTTGGAGAAGTAGAATTAAAATTTACTTCCAGCAATGTTGTAACCTTGACAAATGTGTTTTATGTACCGAAAGTTAGGAATAACTTGATGTCGGTTGGTTTGTTAAATAAATTTGGTTTTAGATTTGTGTTTGAGTCTGACAAATTTATTTTGTCTAAAGGTGGTATGTTTGTAGGCAAGGGTTATCTTTGCAATGAGATGTTTAAGTTGAATGTACTTGCTATTACAAATAATAAGATTGATATTATTTCTGCATATTTGGTTGAGTTTTCTTTTGAATTGTGGCATAATATGATTGGTCATGTTAATTACAAAAGGATGCATGAAATGATGAGACTTGATTTGCTGCTATATTGTGATAAGATTGAAGGAAAATGCAAAACATGCATGCTATCGAAAATCACAAGAAATTCATTTTCTAAAGTTGAAAGATCATCTAAAATCTTGGATCTTATTCATAGTGATATATGTGATTTGCATGGTATTCTTACTTTGGGTGGTAAAAAATACTTTGTGACTTTTATTGATGATTATAGTAGATACTGTCATGTTTTCTTGTTACACTCAAAAGGTGAAGCTTTGCAAAAATTTTAGACATACAAATCAGAAGTTGAACTTCATTGTAAATCCTTTATCAAATGTCTAAGGATAGATAGAGGTGGAGAGTATTATGATACTACCTATTTTGAGTCTATTGGAATAAAACATAAAGTGACTGCTCTTTATACACCACAACAAAATGGTGTAGTCGAAAGGAAAAATCAAGTATTGACAGAAATGGTTAATGCACTTTTGTCTAAGTCTGGAATAAGTCAAGGATTTTGAGGTGAAACCTTATTAACGGCTTGTCATATCCTAAATAGAGTTCCTAATAAAAGGAGTTTTATAACCCCTTATGAATTTTGGAATAAAAGGAAGCCCAACCTAAACTATTTGAAAGTTTGGGGTTGTAGAGCTGTTGTAAAATTTCAAAAATCTAAAAAAAGGAAATTGAGAGAAAGAGGTGTGGAGTGTATATTCTTAGGATATGCACAAAATAGCAAAGCATAAAGGTTCATGGTAATTGAACCTAATGATTCAATTTCGATTAATACCATAATTGAATCTAGAGATGCTATTTTTGAAGAAAATAGGTTCACCTCTATAAAAAATGTTATTCCAAAATCAAGTGAATTGACAAAAGATGGTGAAAATGAAACCATTGAATTGAGAAGGAGCAAAAGAGTTAGAAAGTCAAAGGACTTCGATTCGGACTTTTATATGTATCTAGTTGAAGGAACTAGAGATACAGTGAGCAACCAAATTTCATATTGCTTCAATACTGAGGCTGATCTCAAGACCTATGAAGAAGCAATGAACTCACAAGATGCTTCCTTTTGAAAGGAAGCTATTAATCATGAGATGGACTCAATCATGGATAATAAAACTTGAAAATTAGTACACTTACCATCTAGTTCAAAACTAATTGGTTGTAAGTGGATCTTCAAGAAGAAAATGAAAATCGATGGAACTATTGATAAGTTTAAGGCCAGGTTGGTTGCCAAAGGGTTCACACAAAAGTATGGTGTGGACTATTTTGACACATATTCACCAGTAGCTAGAATTGCTACAATTAGAATGCTACTTGCTATAATTTCTATCCAAAATCTAGTCATTCACCAAATGGATGTTAAAATAGCATTTTTGAATGGTGATTTGGATGAAGAAATATATATGGAGCAACCCGAAGGGTTTGTGATACCTGGTCAAGAGCATAACGTGTGTAAACTTGTAAAGTCTTTATATGGATTAAAACAAGCACCGAAGCAATGGCATCAGAAATTTGATCAAGTTATTCTTGCTAGTGGATTCAAAATAAATGAATCTGATAAATGTATTTATAGCAAGTTTAATGATGGCAAAGGTATCATAACTTGTTTATATGTTGATGACATGTTGATTTTTGGGACTGACTTGGAACAAGTTGAAGTCACAAAAACTTTGCTTTCAAGCAAATTTGACATGAACGACATGGGTGAGGCAGATGTCATTCTTGGTATAAGAATCTTCAAACATAATAACAATATAATGTTGTCTCAAACACATTATATTGAAAAGATTCTTCAAAAATTCAATCAAAGTGATTGTATTCCAGATTCAACACCATTGGATCCCAAAATAAATTTTGTAAATAATGAGGGGGATCCAAAATCTCAAATGGAATATGCCAAGATTATAGGGTGCTTAATGTATGCAATGACTTGTACTAGATCTGATATTGCATATGCAGTTGGTATATTGAGCAGATATACAAGCAACCCTAGTAGGTTACATTGGCAAGGTGTAACCAGAATTTTAAAATATTTAAAGGCTACTAAGGACTATGGTATATGTTATACTGGTTATCCTTCAGTTTTAAAAGAATTTTTAGATGCTAGTTGGATCACCAATAAAGATGATCACTCGTCGACAAGTGGTTGGATCTTTATGCTTGATGGAGATGCAATTTCTTGGGGTTCTAAGAAATAGACTTGTATCACCGATTCAACAATGGCAGCAGAGTTTGTAGCACTTGCTTCGGCTTATAAAGAAGTTGAAAGGCTACGTAATTTACTTTGTGATATACCGTTGTAGCCAACACCTTTGTCGCCTATCTCAATCCATTGTGATAGTGCAGCTACACTTGCTAAAGCATATAGTCAAGTGTATAATGGTAAGTCAAGACATATCGATTTAAGACATAATTATGTCAAAGATTTGATCACAAATGGAGTCATATCAATTGATTTTGTGAGATCAAATGAAAATTTAAGTGATCTTTTGACAAAAGGATTGTCAAGAAATTTGGTGTCAAGAACATCAAGGGGGATGTGTTTAAAGTCCAAAATTCTTAATCACAATGGTGGAACCTCAATTCAACACTAGATACAACGTTTAGTCTTGAATTCAATGAGTAAAAGTACACTATTTTAGTGGTTGGTGCACTATGTGAAGTTTAGACATCCCAATGTTGAATAGTGCATGTTATTCTCGGCAGTGCAAATGTAAGGATGAGTCATTGGACTCTTAACGAATCTTAAAAGTGCTATCTATGGCGGGGGCACCAAGGTCGCCTATATGAATGTTGGTTTTCGACAAACCACAAAGTTAAGGACTTTACTTTGTAACATTCATGAAAGGATAGTAATACAAGGCCGTAAAATGTATCGTTGAAGAACTTATGGTTGTGCATTGCTCAGTGTGTGATGTGTTTATGAGGTTGGTCCAATGTCCAAGTGGTTCAAAGCTTGTCTACCATCTTGAAGGATTGATTTCAAAGAACTTTCACTAAGATAGTGGTTCAATCGAAAGACACTATTATTTATGCATATGAGTGTCAGATTACTCGGTGACCTTTTAGAAATTCATTTTCTAAATTTTGAAAATGGCGGGGGATTATTAGAAAATTTTCAAAATTTGTATGATGTACATACATGTAATTAATGTATATTCATTAATGTTTTTGGTACATATATAGTATTGTGAATGTTTCTAAAATATATATTCATTTATGAATGTATTCATGTATATGGGAATTCTTGAATGAAAGGATAGATTCATGTTTTGATCTAAGGATCATGAGATGCATGAATTAAAGTACACAATACTTTGAATCTATTCATACAAGTATTTAATGAGTTCTTTTGTTTCCCAAACAATCTTCCTATATAAAGAGGTCAAGTAGAGAGTGGTTTGCTGCAAAAAATCACTTTCCTACTACTGTGTACTCTCTCAAAGCACTCCTTAGTTCACAAAGGGTTTGTCTTACTTTGTGCAAGAATTTAAGACAAACAAACTTCATCTTATCCTAAAGGATATTTGTCTAAGGTTATTGCACTTTATACCGGACAAATAAAGACTAAAGGAAAGTGATTTCTATCACGATTTGAAACCAATTCTTGTCACAATATTTGCCAATTCTTTGCAATTTACCCAACACTTAGAAACCAAAAAATTCAAAATTCAAACACCATATATGTAGTTCTCACTGATGCTTAAAACTAAACAATTTAGTATAACTTCGTAGTCATATACTACAGTATAACATATTAAAAGGAGAAGAATGCTTCCTAACGAAAAGATCAGATTATTGAATTATACAAAAAAAAAATCTCAATTCTTTTATCAACTCGACATTCATAAACAAACAAATAAGCTAACGAGAGTTTGGTAAATTTACTAGTTGGTCCAAAATCCTAAAAGGTTTTCTTGTGCATGGTCAAAGAGCATAAGGTATGTAAACTTGTTAAATCGTTATATGAATTAAAACAAGTGCCTAAGTAATGGCATAAAAAAATGATCAAGTTATTCATACTAATCTCTTTTAGGTTCATGAATCTGGCAAGTGTGTTTATATAGCAAGTTAAGGATGATAAATGTGTCATTATATGTTTATATGTTGGATAACATGTTAACCATTAGATATTTCCCCCTCCCCTAAAAAAATATTTATTAATTCTAGGCTATGAAAGCCTTAATGACATTTTTATGAGTACAATAAATTATAATACTGAATGCAGGCCTTCGTAGATATCGTAAAGTAAATCTGCAATACTATCCTGTCATTCGTTGTTTATTTTAGTTTTTGACATGTTAACCATTAAAATGATATTCCTTTTATATGTCTAAGAGGAATGTCAATGGATTGATATCTCCTCTAGATCACTTTTTTTTAATTAATTTTTTAATATGACTTAATTATAAAATATTTTTCTATAAGTAGGATTTATATTACAAATCACATATATGAAGAGATTATTTTAATTTTCAATACAATTTAAACTACATCATGCATTAAACTATTTTTAAAAAAAATTTCTTGACTTCTTTGTAACTGTTTAGGAAATTTTTCAAGGTGTTAATTATTTAACAAAATTCTTTTATTTGGTTGATTTTGATTAGATTTAATTTACTCACATTCTTTGCTGTCCCAAACAACCTCGATGCAAAGAAATATGGGCTAAAATTAGATAACAATTTAGTTATTTTTTTATCTACATTTTTGGTTTAAAAATTTATTTTATTTTATTGGTTAAATAGTTATTAAGAGTGCAAGAGCAATATTGTTAATTTTCAACTTTTAATAGGGAATGTGGGCGATGAATACTCAATATATATGCATATTTTAGGAAAAAAGTAAATAATGATTGAAAATTGTGTTGATAACTGAGAGTTAAAATAAATGCAATCCTCCCGTCAGGTTGATTCTTGGAACATTTAAAGCAAGGAATATAATTATAGAATAGTAGAAATGGAAGGTGATGTATTGAAGCCACTTTGATTAGTGGGTTAGCTAATAGTAGAGGACTAACATGGGACGAGTGTAGCGGTGGTTACGTAGAAGTGGAAAGTTTAGTAGATAAGATGTATATGAAATGATACTGAATATTGGAAGGGTCTAATCAGAAAAATAAATAATGACACTTATTTTTAACATCAAATCTGCTCATGCTTTATACATAGAGATATTTAGTCTTGTCAAGTTTATAATAGAGGTAAGTGAAATTTTAAAACTTACAAGGGAACTAAATGATGTTATTAAAGATCTCAGGGGAGGTTTTTGAAATCACCCTTGAAAGAAACAGTTTTGGAGTTAAGATGCAATTTGTTGAGCACTTTCTGGGCCAAAATAAAACTTGACGGAAAATTTGACGAAAAAGTAGCTTAAAGTGCGATTTTGAGAAATAGGCATCTTCCCCTTCGATGCAGTGGCAGATACAGTCACTCAAGTTCAATCACCGCTGCCAAATCCCTGCTTATCAGACTACTTCTAGCCCAGGAAATCCTTCCAATTTTTTTTTTTTGTGGCCTTTTCTCTCTATTCATGATTACGGACTTCTTTTTATTCAATTTAAACCCTCTGCCAAGAAAAAGAAGGTCATAATCCATACCTTAAATAAAAGATCAAAAATTTTTTTGAGCAACTGCCTCGTGCATCTCCCAACAAATTGAACACCTCATTCAGCCCCAGGTGCTCCCAAGTATTCCCTTCAAAACAATTTTGAAAGCATCCATATCCAAAACTTGACTATGTTTGAATTGTACAGTTTTCTATCAAAAAAATTATATTATTCGTGAACGTATTTTTAGATCGCCTTTTCATTTTATATGCTTCAAATTATTATAGTATTTTTTTAATAAAAATTTTAAAAAATAATAATTCAAACGAACCTTAGTTTCACTGTGAGTTTGTCGTTTCTGACTTGTATGTATATAGGTGACAAGACGGAGGAACTCAGAGGAGTAGGGTTTAAGTAGAAGAGGGAGGGGAAGGATAGAAGAGATGAATTCGGAAGTTTTGGAAATTTTTTCTTTAACCAGTTTTACAGGTAGCCTATCCCAAAAACAGTTGCTTTGTATTTTCTCACCAACAAGGCAACAACGCGTCTTGTCCTTACTATTTCAGTAGCATCCGTAACACAGAATGCAGAGTGTCTTTGCTGTCTAGCACGTGATGCTTGTCGGGAACCCTTTCTTCCGTTTCGTTCTACTTTTATTGCGGCAATTCTAAAACAAATGGAAAAAGGTTAAAAGCTGCTACATTCAAGTAATAAGGCGGGCCAACATTTTTTTGTTGATGGCCAGCGATAATGTTGCCGTCCACTTTTTAATAGCACAGTCAATTTCTTTTGAAATAACAAATTCATGCTTTTTTAAAGGTGTACCCAACCTGTGACCATTGAGGGGCATAATTATTACATTTTAACAAAAATTTGGCGTGGAAATAAGAAAGTTACTATAGAAATAGTCATTTGTCTAGCTTGATTGTAAGACGGAGGTAAAAAACAAGACGAAAGGTTTGGGCACTTGAACCAGGCATTCAGCAAAATAGGCAAGTTGGCTAAAAAAGAAAAAGAAAAATAGGTAAAAAGGAATTCAAAATGGTTTTCGGTTGCCTTCCCCGAATCCCCGTACAAGAATGTTGATGATGCAAGTGCAGGTTGCTGGTGCTTTACTCGCACAAGAATGTTGACACAGTAATTCTATTCTACATCTAATTGGCTAATCATGCTCTATATTTTCACCCGTTGGTGAAATTTTTAGAGAAGTCTAGAGAACAAATGCAAGTTGAGAGAATTAATCCTCGTATCCAAAAAGAACCAAGCATTGGGTAAATCCTTTAATAAAAGCAAATCATAAGACATCAATTTAAAAATAGGGCCAATCTTACATTTCTTTATTTTGTAACATGAATTTGCGGGTGTGGTTACATTCACATTTGAAGGATAAAGAAATCCTGCCTTTCACTTTGGTAATTGTCCTGTTTCAATTTAAAACAAACCTTTCACACTTGAAGGATAAAGAAATTTCCTTGTTGATAATGCAAGTGTGGGTGCCGGTTGCTTTCCTCGTACAAGAATGTTGGCCCGCTGAAGTCTTTTATCATGCAAGTGCAGTTTTTATGAATCGCTCTCTCAGGGTCATAATGGTTGTTTGGTGCAGTTTTTAGTGGATCTTTTATTATTTTTTTTAAAGTGGATTCTTCTTGAGTAAATGCAAAGTTAATAAATTCGT
The DNA here is from genome assembly GCF_003713205.1 of Coffea eugenioides. NCBI lineage: Eukaryota > Viridiplantae > Streptophyta > Magnoliopsida > Gentianales > Rubiaceae > Coffea > Coffea eugenioides. The sequence goes on from NC_040036.1 coordinate 17,114,619, forward strand.
TGTTTATATGTTTTCCATGACGACATTACCCTTTTTCTTTTTCTACTCCAGTCTGCACCAAGTCAACCGCCCCGATTAAGTGGAGATACCACATCCATACTGTGACTCAGGAAGTATTATTGTTCAGCGAGAAAATACTCTAATTGCTGAGGTTTCTTTCTCCTTTACCATCTCTGAAATTCAAGAGTCAGAGAACGATCCCCGCAAAGAGATAGAGACATGGCCTCCACTCGTGTTGACTCCGTCTTGCATAATCTGGAGTTGCTCCAGAGCATCCTCGAAAAGCGTGATCCGTTTGAAACTGGATTTTCCAACCTCCGTGAAGATTTTGAGGCCCTCAAGCTGAATCTGCTGTTCCTGAAACCAGTTCTTCTGTGTGCAAGAAACTGGAGCAACGACCAATTGAAGGTAAGGCTTCGAGCTTTCTTGTCTAAGATTGAAGCTACTGTAAACAGACCTGGGATGGATATAAACTCCCTCTATCTTAGGTCAAAAAGTGCATTCAATTTGAAAGGCGTGGTCACAGCTTTGAAACCCGTCGTCTCTAATTTGCTGGGAAAAATCAAGTCCTTTAAGCAAGATGTCATCGACATATACAAAACCTTGTCGAGCTGCAGCTCATCAGAGTCCGGCTACTGCTTAAGAGACTATGAACTCTTGGACTTCATAGACTCCGTTCTACAGAACATGATCGATCTTCTCAGCCGTCGGTATTTTGAGTCCGTGGAAGATTACAACAGTGCTTTGCATGCACATATTGAGGCCCTCGAAGACAAGCTTACATTCTTGAAAAATTTCATTGGCTTTGCCAAATTTCTGGGTGTTGAAGAACGTGAATTGGGAGATCTGTTGGGTCACGTTCAAGTTGTGACTCTAAATGCTGCACGCCTCTCTTACATGTGTTTGTTTTACAAGGAAGATCAAGAGATGCAGGATCCCAAGATGTGCTCCATAATCAGTGAACTACTGGAGAAGATTAACCCCGTTGACCTCCAAGTTTATGTGACATATGTCAGAGTCCTTAAAGCTCCGAAATCCCCAGAATCATTGCTTACCACGGAGACAGGTATGCAAAAATTGCAGGATTTTAATGATTCTCTCATAAGTAGTCTTTGGGAGCTACTAGGGTCCAGTACCAGCTTCACGGTTTCTGTGAAAGATGAAATGAAGATACTCTATGAGGGACTGAGATTCTTGAGAAGCATTCTAAATAAGCCGCAGGAGAATATGAATGAGCTAAATGATAAAATTGTACCTGTTATTCGTGAGGCAGGAATTGTAATTTTCTCGCTCTTTCTGAATGAAGTGAAAGAAGTGGATGTTGACTCCTCAGTGGTCGGAGAATCTGCTGATTCTTGTGCAATGTTGGTCAATACGAACAACAGTGTTAAGCTCATTCTGGATCAGCTAAGGGTTTCAAGCATCTCAGGAAGTCTTCCTTCCGATCATAGCTTCAGAGGACAAGAAGTTCGCAAGACTACCGGTTTCAAGCCATCAAGAGGTAGAGTACCAATGACTCTTTTAGATGAATTTGTAGTTGGTTTCGAGGATGAGGCAAAAAAAGTGATTCACCGACTCATATGGGTATCGCCACAGTTCGAAGTTATTCCCATAGTGGGAATGCCTGGACTTGGCAAGACCACTTTAGCCAAAAAAGTTTACAATAGTCCCTCAGTTCGGGCTCGCTTCCATATTCTTTGTTGGTGCACTGTTTCTCAAGAATATAACATGAAGAATTTGTTAGTTCAGATTTTATCCTGTGTGTATGGGGGGGTGAATGAACTCAAAGTTCTAAATGAAGATGATTTGGCGGAAAAACTCCGTCAAACGTTATTCAAGAATAAATATCTCGTTGTTTTAGATGATGTCTGGGACATTGGGGTGTGGTATGGCTTGCGTCATTCATTCCCTCAAAATAGGAACGGAAGTCGAGTCCTAATTACAAGTCGAGACTCTAACGTGGCTTCAGAGGTACAATGTGGTGCGGAACCTCACAATCTTCGCGTGCTTACCGAAGAAGAGAGTTGGACATTATTGCAGCGGAAGGTGTTTGGAGATGCAGGTTGCCCTCAAGAACTACATATGCTTGGGAAGGAAATAGCAACAAATTGCAAGGGATTGCCTCTTACCATTGTCATCATAGCTGGAATTTTGTCAACTATAGAGGATGATGCTTGGAGTGAAGTTGCAGATAGTTTAACTTCAACCATTGTGTATGCTACAGACCAGTGCAAGAGTACATTGGAGCTGAGTTACAGGCACTTACCGAACTATTTGAAACGATGCCTTCTGTACTTCGGAGCATTTCGAGAAGATCAAGAAATTGAAACTGCGAAGTTGATGAGGCTATGGATTGCCGAAGGCTTTGTATCTGCTGAAGTTGAAACTGTGCCGGATACAGAGCCAAAGAGAATGGCGGATTTAGCAGAAGAATACATGATGGATCTTATTGGCAGAAACCTAGTCATGGTTGCCAAACAAGGACATACTGGTGGAGTCAAAACTTGTCGCATTCATGATCTATTACACGAGTTTTGTAAGGACAGAGCCAAACAAGAAAATTTCCTACAGGTGTTGCGTGGCTATGGTGAACTTTCCACTTTTAATGAGCGCCCCTACCTCGAGAGGTTGTCCATTTGGTCCAAGGCAGAGCATTTTAAGAAGTCAAGGCTATTCTGTCCACAAATATGCAGTCTACTATTGTTTAGTCAGATTGAAGAGTCTGATTCATTCATGGCTGATATGTCATTTGTCTTTTGCATCTACAAAAGACTTCGAGTGTTGGATTTGGAGCAAATTTTTCTGCCGCATAAGGTTTTTCCTAGAGAGGTAGAAGCTCTCGTTGAGCTGAGATACTTGGGTGTTCAGGGTGCAATGAGTTCCATTCCCTCCACAATTGACAAGCTCTCCAACTTAGAAACTTTTGTTGTGATTACTGAATCTGGTACTGTTTCATTGCCAGATACCATATGGAACATGACCAAGTTGAGGCATCTACATGTGGTGGGCTGGAACGTTACTTGTTCTTTGCCGAGTGAAAATCTTGAAAACACCTCCGACCTCTGGAGTTTAGACACTTTTTCCACCTTGATTGTGTCTTTAGACGACAGAGCGGAAAATGTAATTAGAAAGATTCCAAATGTCCGCCAACTGAAAATCCAACTCTCGGCAGCAGAGTGCTCTACGGGATTCTGTAACTTAAGTCACATCGCAAATCTAGAAGCACTCGAAGTGTCGGCGGAGTCATTGCCATCGAATCCTGTTGAGTTTTCTTTCCCTCTACAGTTAACAGAGTTGGTCCTTGGAGGATTGCATCTGCCCTGGAGTAAAATTTCAGTGATTGAGGAACTACCCGACCTTGAGGTCCTTATATTACTCGGCGAGTCATTTGTCGGAGAAAGATGGGAGCTGACCCCAGGAGGGTTCCCTAAACTCGAGTGCTTGAGTTTGGAAAACTTGGATGTTGTCGAATGGGAGGCCGCAACAGGCGGTGATGATGTTTTCCCGTATCTTCGGAAGTTAAGGTTGAGTGGGGTTTTGGAATTGAAAGAGGTCCCTTCCTGTTTAGGGCAGAGTGCATCTCTTGAGGAGATTGAAGTGCGCGACTGTAATGACTCTCTTAAGGCGTCGGTACGCAGAATTGGGGAAGAGCAGAAGTCCAATGGATATACGGATCTGAAGATCATTATCGACTAGCCAGAAATCTTTAGGGCAGATTCCATGTCAAATGTTGAGAGGTAAACTCCACCCTTTTAATTTTGTCAGCTGCGCTACTAATTGTCACATTGGTTGGAGTAAGGGACGAAAAATTGGGCCTCGTTTATATTGAGAAATTTGATAAAATATTTGAAATTAAACCAAAATCGCACTAACAGTTTGAATTACTCAAAAAATTGGGTCTGAAAGTGCTATTGCTTTATGTGTGAATAGCATAAATGGTCACATCACATACAATCCTTTAAAACTGAGAAATTTTGCAATTCATTTTAGGTACTGTACCAATGAGATTAAATTTGCTGTTATTACCCCTTGAATACTTTCCGGAAATGTAGATTCGTAGGTACAGTATGCAAAAGGGACTGTAGTATTTTTTTCCTTAAATTATCTTTTCAGTTTTGCTGATTGTTATCTAGCAGAATAATGATATGTAGCATTTTAGATCATCTTTTCATGCTTCACTTTGCAAATTTATACTGCTCGATGTAGGGCCAGTTGAAGTTGTGAAAATTCTTTTGACTATAGGTTTATGTGCTTGAATAAGAGGTAGCTAATGCTTGTTTTTTTTTTTTTTAAATCAAATTGTATGATTTTACAAAATGGATGGTATAACTTTTGTGACAACACCTTAAATTTGGGACAAAATTGGAGGGAGGCTAAATCTTGGCGCTCAATGTGTTGTCCAAGATTGGCTTCTTTTTTATTTTTATTATTATTATTATTATTTTGGACATTGACGTGAGAAATTCATGAATAAACAACTAATTGTTGCTCTTTCTTTCTTTTTTTTCATGTCAACAGGGTTGCTATTGTCTGTGGTTCCTTGGTGGTTCCCATTATAATTGCTCATATGTGCGGCTTTCTCTATTTTAAAACAAAAAAGTAAAAAAAAAATAAAAAAAAAGAGAAAAAAAAAAAGAATGAAAAAAAGGGTTTGCTGTTGCTGTGGAAGAAGAAAGCAGTTGATGGTTCAAAAGTAGACCTCACGACCAAATATTTTGCCGTTGCTGTGGAAGAGAAGAAATCAGTTGAAGAAGCAAAACTTTTGCCTGTGTTTTTGTGTGCCTTTTTGTTTCGAACTCTGTATGAATTTTGGGGAATTTGGAGGGTTATGAGCTCCACTGTTTATTATTCAACAAAAAAGTTCCACAAAAAGAAAAAAAAAAATTTGTGTTCGACTTTGAAACACTTCATTTGATGCAATAAGTGTTTGGTTTTTGTACTGTACATGTGAACTAATTTACCTCTTATATTT
>NC_040036.1:17124090-17150142 GCF_003713205.1 Coffea eugenioides
AGACAAGCAATTAACTTTCAAAGTTCAAAAGAACGGCGTAGATGATTATAAGTATCCACCTCCACGACGCCTAAGAACAGAAGAAATTCCTGAGATTGTCAATGAATTCAGAGTCGCTGCAATTAATGCTATTGAAGCTGGTATGGCTATACAAAAAACGAACTGAACTGAAAATTTTTTTCATTTTTCTTTTTTGTAGAGAAAGACTGAGCTCAGGTTAAAAAACTTTCGATCTCCTTATCGTTTGTTTACTATGAATAGTAAAATTATTGAAAGGGAGCTAGAAGAGTAAAAGAAAATGAAAATGACAAAAATTTAAATAGAACAATCATTAAATCTTCAGGATATTACATAAGAAATGCATTTGATGTTGGAAATAGTTTGTAATACAACTCAGAATGAAAAGAGCTGAAGTGTGCAATCGATGAAGATCGAAATTTGGATCCCTGTAACGGTCATTTTCTGCAAATTCATTTGGCACCTTTTTATGTGAATTTTCTGAGAGATTGCCCGTGAATTTTCTGAAAATTCGTTTGGCACTTTTTCATTAGAATTTTCTGAAAGGTTGCACCATCAATTCATGCCTATTAACATGAACATTTTTCTGGGTGTTATAGCAAAATAAATAACTGCTTTAATAGAAGAAAAATACTAACTAATTTTTCAGCATTCTAATTCTTGTCAAGATAATCCAAGAACTTGTTATTTGGTTGTCTTCTCAAATTCATTGTATCATAAAGTTTTTGCCCAATACCTGATTAGCAAGATAGTGGGGACAATCAAATTTCAATAAAAGTGATTACACATCTTGAATTCCCTTAGTGTTATCAAATTCCCTTCATTTTGTATCTTTGCAATTTTTTCTAGAACTTCATCATCAATTCTTTTGTTTTTGACTTCCTTGTTGTCTTATTACAACCCTTTCATCAAACAAAGTTAGGTTAGTAGTTAAAGGTTATAGGTAAAAGGAATAGACTATTTTGATGCATATGCACTTGTAGCTAGAATTACTTCTGTTCGGGTGCTTCTAGGTTTAGGTTCTGTATTTAGCCTTTATGTACATCAAATGGATGTTAAAATATCTTTTTTAAATGGTGACTTACATTAGGAGGTGTATATGGAACAACCGGATGGCTTTATGTTGTTGGGTAATGAATATAAAGTGTGTAAATTAGTCAAATCTTTGTATGACTTAAAACAAGCTCCGAAACAATGATATGAGAAATTTGAATCTATTTTACTCTCTATTTGATTTAGGTACAATAATGCTGATTAGTGCATTTATAATAAATTTAATAGTGAGTATGGTGTGATCATTTGTCTTTATGTGGATAATATGCTCATTGTTAGTACTATGAATAAAGGTGTAGTAGAGACTAAGAAATATTTATCTTCTAAGTTCAAGATGAAAGAGAAATATTTATCTTCTAAATTCAAGATGAAAAATCTTGATGAAATAGATACTATCTTAGAAATTAAAGTTAAGAGACATAGTCCGAGTTTTGCCTTATCACAATCACATTATGTGGAAAAGATATTAAAGAAATATCAGCACCTAAATGTGAAGGAAATTGAGACTCCCTTTGATCCTAACTTTAAATTATATGAAAATACCGGTAAACAAATTGCTCAGCTGGAATATGTCAGTGTAATTGGTAGTCTTATGTATGCAATGAGTTGCATTAGAGCATATATTTCATAATTAGTTTGTAGACTTGTTAGATACACTAAAAATTCAGGAATAGATCATTGAAAAGCCATTGGTAGAGAACTTGGTTATCTTTAAAAAAATCAAGAATATTGGACTCTTTTATAATAGTTTTCCTAGTGTTCTTGAGGGATTTTTAGATGCTAGTTGGATTACTAGCATTAGTGATCAAAAACCTACAAGTGGTTGGATATTCTTACTTGGTGGCAGAGCTATCTCATGGGTTTCAAAGAACCAAATAGTGTTAACTCATTCAACCATGAAAGCTGAACTTATTACGTTATCTTCAACTTGTAAAGAGGTTGGGTGGCTAAGGGATCTTTTAATTGAAATTGATTTTTGGCCTAAACCAATGCCTCTAATAATATCTTTTGTGATAGTGAAACTACTGTGTCTAGAGTGTTGAACAAGTCTAGACATATAAGCTTGAGATATGCATTTATTAAAGAAATGCTTGCAAACGATGTTGTTAGTATTGTGTTTGTAAGGACACACAAAAACTTAGTGGATTCGTTGACCAATCCTTTAGTAAGAGAGTTGGTAAATATGACAATATCTGGAATGAGATTAAAACTTTTAGACTAAAATCACTTAGCAATGGTAACCCAACCTTCTTCTAGTACTACCTCTAGTTTGAAAGGTTTAAAGGGTAAAAACAAATTGTTTTAAGTGGTAGTAAGCCGTACAATTTAGGCTAATCCTTAGATTATAGATGAAAAAAAAAGGAAAATCGGACAATTGTAGGTCTGACAAAGGGGTTTTGCAAAACTACAGCTGTCAGCACGGCAGGAAGAAGCAATTTTTTTTTATAAAGTTAGATGCTGTAAAAAACAAAAAAAGCCTGCAAATCTTGTCCCCTGCCGGGCTGACTTGGCCCGGCAAGGGTGATCCTTAAAAAAAAATGGCAACCTAAAGGTTTTATATATATATATACTCCCTCCGTCCCACTTTGATAGTCCTGATTTTTTTTTTACACAGTTTAAGAAAAAGTAGTTAACTTTGTTGGAACAATCAATTTAGGTAGCTATTTTCCTAAAATACCCTCACATTAATTAGAGTACAACTTTATGGAAACTTGAATTGATGGTAAAAAAAGAATCAACTCTCATTAAATGGGATAGATTTATAGTAACAACAACTTACATTAAATAAGGGTATTTTATGAAAATTAAAATACAATTACAATCTTCAATTGGAAAGTGGACTATAATTTGGGACAGACGAAAAAGGAAAACAGGACTATCAAAGTGGGACGGAGGGAGTATATATATATATATATATATATAGAAAGTTGACTCCTATTGGGCTGAGCGAGCCCGACAGGGGTGATTGTTTTATAAAAAAAAAGGTTAATTATACTTTGCTCTCTTCTACTTGGATTTTGTAACACTTTGTCCCCCTAAACTCCAAACATATACACTATATCTCTTGTAATCAACTTTTTTATGGGTTAAGATGAAATAATATTTTTTACACTATACATTTTGATCTTTTAGCAATAAAATGAATTAAATAATTCATAAAAAAGAAGTCTAAGCAACTCAATGAGTTTATCTCAATTTCGTAGCAATACTTCTTTTAAATAAAAAGATCAAAATGCATAATGTAATTGTATTTAAATACATTTAGCAAATATTAAAGAAATAGCTATTTATTATGTTACAATTATTATATGTGTTTAAGAATTAATCGGGATATTTTGGTCATAAAAAATATTATTTCATCTTAACTCCATCAAAGAGTTGACCACAAGAGATAAAGTGTCTATGTTTGGAGTTTAAGGGGACAAAGTGTTACAAAGATCCAAGTTGAAGGGGCAAAGTATAATTAACACTTTTTTTATAAAACAATCACCACCTACCGGGCTTACTCAGCCCAGCGGCTATGTTTTGAAACTCGGACCGGCCATCGACTCGGTCGAGATCAGGGGTCAGGTGTCAATGGATTCGACCGAGGTCGAACCCGCTCAAGAACCGGATGACGTCATAAATATATTTAATTTTAAAAATTAATATATTTTGTAAATTTTATAAAAATATATTAATACTAAGAAATGCAGGTTCAATATATATTTGATATTTCTAAGATACTTTACAAGAAAATACAAATAAGGTAGTATAATTAAGTAGCAATTTATACAATTTATAATTTAGTGCATATTCAACAGGTTTAGAACCAAATTGGAGGGCTTATTTGACAAGTAATACAAGAATTTAGGGCTATAGCTATAAGTTCTAAAATCTTTTTAGGTGTAATAATAGTTTTCTAGTACTCTAAGGGTCAAATCATAAAATTAATAAAATATTTCTAGGTGAATTTTTATTTTCTTTTTTTAATGTTTTATCCCTTTTTGAACTTAGATCTTCCATTGGAGTTGTTTGAGAGAGATTTATGGTAGGTTATGTGAAGAGATTTGAGAGTAATTAAAAAAAAGAATAAAAAAAGGAAAACAAAAAGGGTAAAACACTTAAAAAAGGAAAAATTAAAAAAGCTCAGAATACAACAACGGTCAAAGGTCAGAAACGACACACAAGACAGAGATGTTAATTCTTGGCAGCAATTATGTACAACACATGTCCCATTGTCCCGTGGCTTTAGTTTTTAAGTGGTTCCCATACCATCTCTTCTTTAGACCTCAGATTCCGGTTGAAGCGGTTCGGTCAAACCCGGATTTTGACCGAGTGTTTGTTTCCTGGTTTTTTAAAGCAACTCGGACCAGATGCCTTCCCGATTTCCGATTCAACCGGTTGAATCGGCTGATCCGGTCCGAGTTTCAAAACACAGCCCAACAGGAGGCAGCTTTCTATATATATAAAAAAGGCTTTAGGTTGCCTTTTTTTTAAGGATCACCCTTGCCAGGCCAAGTTAGCCCGGGAGGGACAAGATTTGCAGGCTTTTTTTTTTAGCAACATCTAACTTTATATATATATATATATTACTTCTTCCTGCCGTGCTGATTCAGCACGATAGCTATAGTTTTGCAAAACCCCCTTGTCAAACCTATAATTGTCCGATTTTTCTTTTTCTCATCTATAATCTAAGGAATTAGCCTACAATTTAGGTGTAGATCATTCCAAGGAATAGTACCAGTTGTTACTCTCAAGTGAGTAGGATGTGAAGCTTCTCTTAATAAACATGTTTCTTAGTGCTTTATGTATTAAAGTTAGAAATATAGTTTACCTATATGATGATAGAACTGATTCCGCTTCTAACAAAGTTTGGGACAATCTTTGTATATGATCATCAATTAAGATGAGCACATGGTCAGTATAGTGCTAAAACTAAGTGTGAATTTATGAATGCTTTGAAAGTCCATATGTGTAATATTTCTTTCTTTGTTGAGTCTTGGTTTAAGCAACCTAGTGACCATTGACTTAACTTAGATATGTGATATATGAACATTATGAAGAAAGTTGAAATGAAAATTACCTTCCTTTTATGTATGACCTCTTCGATGTTAGTTTTGGAATTATATTACAAACTATTTGCAACATTCCCCCACTTAGTTGAAGATGCGAATGAAAAAAGTTGAAGTGTGCAATCGATTAAGATGCGAATTTGGATCCCTATAATGGTCATTTTCTGCAAATTCATTTGGCACCTTTTCATGTGAATTTTCTAAAAGATTGCCTGTGAATTTTCTGCAAATTTGTTTGGCACCTTTTCATGTGAATTTTCTGAAAGGTGGCACTGTCAATTCATGCCTATTAACATGAACATTTTTCTGGGTGTTATAGCAAAATAAATAACTGCTTCAATAAAAGAAAAAAACTAACTGATTTTTCAGCATTCTAATTCTTGTCAAGACAATCCAAGAACTTGTTATTTGGTTGTCTTCTCGAATTCATTGTATTCTAGAGTTTTTACCCAATACCTGATTAGCAAGATAGTGGGGGCAATCAAACTTCAAGAAAAGTGATTACACGCCTTGAATTCACTTAGTGTTATCAGATTCCCCTCATTTTGTATCTTTGCAATTTTCCTAGAACTTCATCATCAATTCTCTTGTTTTTGATTTACTTGTTTTCTTATTACAACCCTTTTGTTTTCCTACATTTGAAATAGTACTTACTTGAAACTTCCATCTCAAACTGCTGTTGGGGTGACCTAGCTTGCATTTCTTGTTCTAAAATATTTTGCATGTCTAAGGTCATTGACTAGGAGTACATGTTGAAGTCGTGCCTAGGAAATTTTGAAGTCAACTTCTCGGCCATGGAAATTCAGGTCATATCTTTATAGATCTTTAATGTAGAAGCAGACTACAGTTAAACATGCGAGAGACACGATATAGGAGGGAGAACGAGCAGAAGATAAGTGAATGCTGATGCAGTCTGTTCGTATTTGCAGGTTTTGATGGGGTAGAGATCCATGGAGCTCATGGTTATATTGTAGAACAGTTTCTGAAAGACCAAATCAATGACAGAACAGATGAATACGGAGGCTCATTGGAGAACCGTTGCAGATTTGCTCTGGAAATCGTTGAAGCTGTCTCCAATGCGATAGGAGCTGATAGAGTTGGCCTCAGGCTCTCCCCGTTTGCAGATTACATGGAATCAGGAGACTCAAATCCAGCAGCACTAGGTCTCTACATGGCTGAAGCGTTGAATAAATATGGAATTCTGTACTGTCACATGGTGGAGCCAAGGATGAAAACTGTGGGGGAAAAATTCGAATGTGCAGATACTCTTCTGCCAATGAGGAATGCATTCAAAGGCACTTTCATCGTTGCTGGTGGCTATGGTAGGGAAGATGGCAGCGAAGCAGTGGCCAAAGATAATGCTGATCTTGTTGCTTATGGACGTTTGTTCCTGGCCAATCCAGATTTGCCAAAACGATTCGAGTTAAATGCTCCTCTGAACAAGTACAACAGAGCCACTTTCTACATACCTGATCCTGTTGTTGGCTACACTGACTATCCATTTCTTGAAACCATTGCATGAAATCTGGAAAGGGTACGAAAAGACAACAACATTGTATTGCAGGACCACTGAAACCATGTTAAGGTCTTTTTTAGGTGAAATTTGTATTGCAGGACTGCTAATTTAAGCATTTGGTACAATTGTAACTTGATACTACTATTTGTCGATTGCATTATGAATTTCTCTGTCTCTCTCTCTGTTATATGAGTACCATTGGCCTAAGCAATGATTAGATCTTGTTGGAATTGGAATCTTAAACAGCTTTTGCAGTAATCATCCTGAAAAGTAACTGAAAGTATTTAAACAAGGATAGTTATATACTATGTTAAGAGTGGTTTTTACCACAAAATGTCATTAGATGCAGAACGAAGTCAGTGAATGATGCCATGTCGGTCCCGAAAATGTGCTGAGCAACGTGGCTTTTTCGGTTCCGTGGCTTTTTCATGTAGTAAATCCCATGAAGTTTTGGTAGAGTTGCACTTTGTCTCTCACAGTTTTTCCAATTAGGTCCTTGTTTCATGTTTTTTCATCAAATACTCTTGACCCATGGATTTTGATTTATTTTTCATTCTTCCATTTATTTTCCTTTCTGTTGCTTATCCAATTTATTTCTATCCCCTTTACTTTTTTTACCATGCATTTTCTTGCCATCAAATTTTCATTTTCTCTGTACACATTTTACTTTTTTTTTTTTTTCCTTTATCCACCTCTTAAAGAAAATATTGAAAATGAAATTTTAGAAATAATTAAAAGTCAAATCTCCTTTAGTTACTTAGGTGTACCAGCCTATGCTTTAGTTCAGCTTATGCATTCGTATTTTGCTTATATAAGTGAGAGTAACAAAATTGTAAAAATTGAAAGTAAAAGCAAAGCAAAATTAAACTAAATAAACACATAACCTAAATTGACCAAGATGGGGGAGTTTTGTCAAGAACAAGATGAACGAATAATAAAAGAAACAATTTAATGAAGTAAAGAAATGAGTCTCTAATACAAGCAAAACCATAAAGATGAATAATATAAAATTTAGCTACTAATTCCCTTCAACTTAATATTTTTACACTATGATTGATAAGTGAACTGAATGAACTTCCAATTTATTAGTCAATTGATTCAATTGAACAAGTCAAACTTTCAACTTTTTTAAATTTATTTTGACCCTAGAAAAAACTAAATAATACTAAATTTAAAAATTTTAACGTTAACTAGTACAAGCTCTTTAAAACTGTGCTCTTTTGCTTTTTTTTTTTTCTGATTTTATTTCAAAAATTATTTTGAAAGTATAAATTAGTTAAATAATGTAGTTTCCTCTTTTGATTCACTATATTTTTTGGAAATTGAAATTTGGTAAATTAATACATTTTATTGTGTAAATTACTAAGATGACCACATGTTTCATAAAATGACAAACATAACCTTTGTTTATAATTAGTGATATAATATTTTTGGATTAATCATTACACTAATAGCGTGTGTTAGTGCATTGAGATACATATTACATCATCCAAACTTGAATTTGAGTTCCACATTTGTATACGTTGCATGTAAACCCATTGGTTTATATATATAAATAGTGTAGGAAATATTTATCCATATATTTTTTGAATAAATCTTTTATACACCATTAGTATAAACTCATTTTATACTAACAATTCGTTATTATGTGCCAATTCATTAATGAAGGTGTGTAACTTGTTAGGTAACTAATTTTAGCTTCTTTCATTAATGAAAAATATAAGTGCTTTTTTCTTTTTTATAAGTGGAAGGTCTTGAAAGATATAAGTGTGGTCTGAACGGTAGCACATAATAGCCTTGGAACAACTGATTTGGATAGGAGATTATTTGAAATGATTTTTTGAAAAAAAAAATTATAGCATTCTTTTGAAATCAGTATGTGAGATAAAAAAGTTGTTAAAATGTATTTATGATACAAGCAAATAAATTTCTAAAATATTAAATTACATAGAAATTAATTAAATAGAATTTAATACAAATAAAAAAATCAACAGCTTAATAAAATTAGAACTTTATCTCAATTAAAAGTATGAAAACTCATGAAAATCAATTTCGAGAAAAACCTACAGGTCTATCCATCCATTGCCTTTGTTTTCATGCTTTTGCTTGTTAAATATATTTACTTTTCCACTTTCTTCAATCTGTTCCCACTTATTTTGCATGGTGAATTGAAGTGAAAATCACTTGACCCAAATCAAATCTCAAAATTCATGCCTTTGTAAATCTCCAAAATTTTCTTTCTCTACATCTAATCACAAATATGCATATCTTTCCATAGCTTGAAGAGAAAGTTTCTTTTCCCTACATGATCCATGATTTCATGCCTCCCTAGATCCAAAAATTTTTTTCCCAAATTTTCTTAATTTACATCAGTTCCTCCACATTGATAAAAAAAAATCTTTTAGTCTTGTTTTAATTACGAAACAATGATGGTTGAGATCTATTAGTGGTTTGGATAATGCAAAGGTCAAATAGAAGTTGTAGATGCTAGAGAGTAGGAAATTAGAAGAGAAGAACAAACCTTTTACAGAATTATTCGTGAAATATACTAGGTTTATTTTTAGAAGTAGTTTATTAAAAATAAAATGATTTTCATAAAATAATAAACTTACTATGACATCTATCTAAAGTTAATTTAGACTTAAAAAAGTTAATTTTCACTAACAATGTATATAAAATTTATTTTATATTTTCCAACATTATATATTTGGAAGACTAAATTAAAAAATATTCTCACTTCATATGACTAAACTGAAGTCTTTAATTCAAATTGAGATTTTGTGTTAGGGACCAAATTGATACTTTCAGAGTATTTCAAAGGACCAAATAGAAACGTTTCCAATTTGACTCAATTAAATTGAGATTTTGGAGTTCAAAGACTACCAATAGCCAAGCTGGCTGGTTGACTCTCTTTTATAGTCACATTATGTGGGTCCCAAACTTTTATTATTATTATTATTTTTTTTTTTTTTTGTCAAACACCATAATCTTCATTTCATAAACTCGATAGTACAAGATTGGATACATCAGGATTGCTTCCTGTATAATCATTTTGTGCACTCTCATGGAGCCACATGGGAAAGCACTCTTCCCATTCAACATTTTTTGTTAGCTGTACCGCAAACTTAGCCAAACTATGTGCACAACAATTTCCAGTTCTATGGACAAAAGAGAAAGTACATTTTGCAAACAAACATCTCATATTCGCAATGTCCTCCAGGATAACATCAACTCTTGATTGCTGCCCATTTTCCTTGTTTATCCTATCCACCACCTCTTTGCAATCAGATTGGAATTCTACTGCCTTCCAGTTTGCTTCGTGAGCCATTTGCATTCCCATCCTAATTGCTGCTGCTTCCTCCACTTGTGGTTCACTAGTTTTGTATGCAGTTCGTGCCCAGACTTTCACTAGTTTACCTTCAGCATTTCTAGCCACAGCTCCCATGCCTGTTTTCCTCATGTGTTGAGAGAAAGCAGCATCTGTGTTTATTTTTATCAGTCCCCTTGGTGGTGGACTCCACTTCCCTCTATTGCTTGAGTGTGCTGTTTGTTGAATGAACTCTCCAGCTGTACATTTTTGAGCATCTATATACTCTTCCCACTCTGCTAGAGCTTGCTGGACTGACTTTCTGGGATCTGCCTCTTGTGCCTCAAAAACTTTCCTATTTCTTGCCTTCCATATTTGCCATAGGATATTTACGGTGAGAGCTATGTGCTCCTGTCCGTTATCCCTTTCTTTTGCTCCTAATATCCCTTCCCACCACCTTACAAAATTGCTTCTCATGTCCTTCAAACCATCCCATTGCACTGGCGATAGCTTCCAAGTCGTTTCAGCATCTTTGCAAAAGAACAACATATGCTCAATTGTTTCCACCTCCTCCCCACAGCTTCTACACATTGGAGTGCCTTTGCCTGTCCTTCTATTTATCTGTTCATTCACGGGCAGACTGTGGTGCAGACACCTCCACAGGAAATGCTTTAATTTGTGCTTCAGCTGTAAGGACCATACATTCTTCCAGATTTTTGAGTTCTGTTGATCATAACTGGTACTTCCAAAATTTGTTTGCACCCTTCCCTTCAGCTGTTCCTTACTTGCTTCCATTGCTGCATCATAGGCTGACTTCACAGTGAATACACCCGACTTGGTGTATCTCCAGTACATTGTATCCTGGCAGCCTGTGGTGCTTATTGGAATGGCCTTTATCTTTTGGATATCCGCCTCTATAAACCAACGTTTGAGAACTGCCTGGTTCCATTCTCCATCCGTGATCAGTTCAGCTACTTCTTTGATCGTGCATTGTGGATGTCTTGCAGTTGTTAATCTTCCATTTTCACTTCCTGGTATCCACTTATCTTGCCAAATATCAATTGATCTCCCATCTCCTACTCGCATTCCTATTCCATCTCCGATCTCCCAAACTTTTATTACTATAGGATAAAGGACCCGGTTTCTAGTTTGTGAATGTCCTATTTAATACCACATATGAATCCGTGTTTGTTGTGCTGTCTAATTTTTAGTGGTTGAAAATGTCTTTACCATAATGATGTTAGAAACCACTACACCATTTTGTAGAACTTACCGTTAAACAAATTAGAATAGAAAAGACTCTCAAAAGAGGGGACTCTGCTCACAATGCTTAGATAATCGGACCATCGGTCCAGGAGCCACCAGGAGGGACTCTTTAAGTCCCTCTCCGGGTGCTGGTTGCGAAATCAAATTTCCTTGCCACCATCAAATGCCAACAATTCTTGGTTTCCCAACTGATTTTAGTCCCCTCTAAATTTTAATGGCCAATAAATCCCTCCTAATTTGTCAACCTAAGCTTTAATAAATTCTTAGGCCAATGGTCTCATTGGGTTTGTCCCCAAAAACAAAAAATCCCTCCTAATCTATTAACCTGAGCCTTAATAAATTCTTTATGGGACTACTAAATTAATATTGTTCCTTTTAAGTCTATGAAATAACATTAATCATAACATAATTTAGTCTCTTTTATTTCTCATTTACCATTTTAGTCCTTGTAAAGTATACTTAATCAAATTTAGCCCCTTATATCTCACTATTGATATATTGTGCTCCTATATTTCTATGACTTCTATGCTATGAAATTATGTTTTCCTCAAATAACTAAATCACCAAGTACCAATACAAAAGATTAAAATTACTAATATACAAATAAGAGCAATAAAAGTGACATAAGATCATAAATAAGGAGGTAGAAATCTTATTTTCCTTCTTTCTTTCCGTTTCTTAAATTTTATCTCTCCCCTATTAGAAACAAAAATTTTAAAAATAAATATCTAAAAATGAAACATCAAATTCAAATTTTCTAATGAACATGAGGGTCTTAATAGAAAATTACCCTTTTGTTGCGTTTAATGTACTGGGATTTCTTTTTCTTGTTAGAGCCATGAACATGGACGTAAAGAGAGGACAATAACTAATAAATTTATGCCGCCCCGCGGACCTTTGCCCTTTGGCATCAACAGAAAAGTGTAGCAAAATGCAAGAAAGTCAACAAGCGTATCACCAAAAAAATAATAGTCTTATATAACAAGACATAAATTTGGGGAAAATTTTTTTAAATATTATCTTGCATGCATTATAAATACATTCCTAATCATTATTTTTATCTCTCATAAATCACATCATAAAAGTGTTACTGTATTATTCTAAATAATTTTTTTAAAATAATCTCCTATCCAAACACACCGCAAGATTGTAGAGTTTTCAGTTTTTCTTCTTGTTAGAAAGGAAAGTATTAGAGTCAATCTTCAATTTAAATATTTGACAATGAAATGTGATTTAGTTGGTAAAAATATTTTCATTTGTGATGAGAGGGTCATACGAGTGGAATCTCACAATTATCGCAATTGATACTTGAGGGACGATTGCGTGGTATGATGGAAGTTTGGATTAAAAAACTCACACTTATTAAAAAAAATGTATATCACAGGTGATACTCTTAAAAATGGAAAAAGTGTAATAAATTGTTAAGATTAATCCAAACACACGTCTTCTTCCATTTTAGTTTCGATCTCTTTTAGCGCACACAGCATAAATTAGACCCAAAACATGTTGTACAAAGACAAGACAAATTGGCAATATTATGTGTAAATAAAGTAAAATTCAGTGTGAAGTTTCAGTGGAACACGTAATTTGGAAAGTAAAAGGTTCTTTGTACTTTTTTTTTCTTTGTACTTTATTCTAATCCACTGGTATAATTAATAATTGTATAGGAGACTAGAAAAATTACCGTGGAGTGGAATATTGATGATGGATAGAGTGCATCGATCCAACTGGCAGGCCCCCTTCCTAGCGGGGTGTGATGGAGGCAGGCACGAGCGCCAGGAGTGGATTGTCTACCATGCAATTGCAGATTGGCGAATCAGATCGAGCTATGACAATATTGGCCTGGTCTCACTCGCTTATTGGAAATTAGTACATTTCTTTTTCTTCTTTTTGTACGTGTGATTGTGGGATGGAGTAAATTTGACATTTTAAGTGGATACCACCTTGTCACGTTAGGATTGTCGTTTTTTACTAAAAGAATGTTTAAGACGCATTAGACAAGTCTTGTGCGACGAACAGATATTTCACAAGAGTTTCTAATCCGAATTGACAGGAACGTATGACATCAACTCTACTGTCTCGAGGACCAAGTCAACGGACATCTGGGCACTCTTTGGTAACTATTGATCAGCAGTTGAAAACTAAACTGAGGATTTGAACAAGAGATCTTCACTTTATTCCTTGTCCCCCTTGGCCGACAATTGAGGTTCATCCATCCATTTGAACTCTAACGGGCACCTCTCGTTGTGTCTGTGTATTCCATTTCCCCTGTTCTACCATTGTCACCACGCCAACAAACTGATGTAGTTCGGTGAAGGTCAGGAACCAAGCTAGCCAATCTCAACTGGGCATCAATCCTAGGTCAATTTTCTGCTATAGAGGCTGCAGATTTTCCTCGCACACACTTCGTTGTAACAAATTTTGATTGCATTTTTGCAGGGGGAAAAAGGGCAAAAAAAAAAAAAAAGATCTTGAACCAACTTCACATAAAATCACAACGACAGATTGATCAGTGATTACTGATGCAAGGATACAAAATGCTCTGCCTGCCAAAGTCATTGGCATACTTTAACGCTCGTTGAAAACGGATCAGTGGTTGTCGATGTTGTGACTTACATTAATTCAGAGTTGAAATCGAAGGCCGCTTTGCAGTTCGCATTAACGCAAAGTCAAAAGCTAGATTTCCAAATGCTGATGCGCAATTCCATTCTTTGAAAAGCACTTTTATCTGTCATCACAAAGTCTTTTAGATAGCATGGCAAATTGATGGAACATCAAATCAAGTCTTAGATTCAGAAGTTGCAATTTGCATCCCTTTTTCAATTGGCATAATAGTTTTTGGTCGTTAATCTCCAATTGGAAGAAATCCCAATAGGCCGTCTTGCAATAAAATTCCCATCCCCACTCGCTCCTAGACGTTTCTGCACCTCAACTCAACCGGCTTCCAATCTTTTACATTTCTCAAAACCAGGGCAGAGTTGTTTTCGGAAGTGCACGTATTACTACGCAATAAACAACACACAACATTGTGCGTGATATGCCCTTTTGTTATGCCCTCAAAAAAAAAAAAAAAAAAAATGGGTCCTGTTGATTATAATTACTAAAACACAGAAATAATGTGATCTCTGGTCTCACTAAAGTCCAGCGTCTGTGACCCGGATGCGGGCGCCCACCGACAAGGCTTCTCTTGACCTTAAATTATTCTCCCCTTCCAAGTCAACTCGAACCTACTGATCCATGCCTCGTCTGGCTATGCATTAAGTACACCTTTTTTGGTGCACCTTTTTCAACGGACAAATGAGAATTCAACATCTGTTTTGGTGCAATCAAGTCCTGCTGAAATTCTTGGCCCCCCCAAATATTTTGTAGATTTAAACACTAGTACTGTCGATCTAGATAAATAGGAAGATGACAAAGGACTAAAGCTCAGCTACAGTTCCGGATAATTTGTAGGTTGACTAAACGACATACGCTATGGGTCCCCAACGCGTTGACTCTTAATTTGTCATTGATAATTCAAATAAAAAAAAGTAGAAGTTATATAAAAAGAAGAAAAAAAAAATGCACTGCTTAAATAGTTTGCATTGTATGACATACTAGTGACAGAAAATGATGTATGAGTCCATACATGATATATATTTCTCTCAAAACTTGCACCGTTAGCTGTTAAGACTGAGAGAAGCTAATTAATAACGTTGAATCGATGGATAATATATAGTACATTTTCTTACGAGTGTCAAAGATCGATCAGCATTATATGCTTCCATTCCCCAGCTGTAGCTCAGGGATTTGCGTTGACTCTCTGTAAATCCCAAAAACAAAAAAAAAATAAAATCTGTGATTAATTACGGCCGGAAAGGCTAACTAACTAGGGAGTTAGGAGGGCATGCAGCATTTGCGTTCGAGGTTTTGTGCTGTGAACAAGAAGATGCCTGCCATTGGCTACATTCCCCAGTCGAAACGAAAGACAGCCTGATTTCAATTTTCAAAGAGAATATGCTGCTGCCAAAGCCTGGTAACTGGTAATGAACGGTTATGTTAATCTGGGTGATGCACAGAAATCAACCAACAAATGTACGCAGGAAACAAGATTTATTATTATTACCTTCCTGAGGTCGAAAGAAGACTCTAGTTTACCTTGCAGGCAAAAACACACAACTTTAAATCCTGTTAATGTGTCTTTCATATATAGCCTTAACTGCTAGTATTTAATTCAAAGCAACTGTGAAGAAAAAAGAGGAGGAGAAGAAGAAACTAATTAGAAAAGATCCTTCTCCATTGCAGCTGATTACCAGGAATTTCAAAGGAAGGGGGAAAAGAAAAGAAAAGAAAAGATCAGGCGATTAACCTTGGCAATTGACTGTAAGTATATTTAATCTGTACCAGTTAACATCCACGTCCTAAGGACAAGTGGCTAAGCAATTATTAAGGAGGTACGTGGTTTGTTCTGCTTTTGATGATCTATTCAAATCGTTTAGTTTAAGAAGGGTCCAGGCTCGAAGAAGCTGCCGATTTGGCGTTGACCAACCACGATCCTGTATTATGTTAAAGAGTATATCTTTTTCCCCTTCTGGGGCGTGAAACAAGTCTGTACTACTTCTTGGTATAGCAACTACTGTGCATGCATTCTCTTCTGCCAATATTACGTAATGATCATGCCACATGTGGTCATGTGTTAATTAACCTGGACCACGAAGCACCCAATCGCCCCCGCCCAACCCATTTTGCTAAAGAAATAGTGGTGGTATTGAACTCAAATCTTGTGGTGAAGTACTATATATACAAAAGTCAGAGGAGCACAGTTTCCTTCCCCCAGATAAGTTGCAAAACAAGACTAGTAATTCAACTAGTATCTTTCCTAACTAATTTGAAGACGGAAAATATGAGGTCTTGCTTAGTGATCCTCCTCTTCTTCTCAGTTGTTTCGGTAAGTGATTTGCTCTCCCTTTGACCATATATGCTTCCGTACTTTCTCTTTAACAAAAAAACATGCATCTACTCAATAGTACTTGTTCCTCGATTGTGCAAGTGTGATCAGGTTTCTTGTGATTTGTTACCCTCAAGAATCTACCACTGCACTACTAAGATCTTCTTAATTGTACATGATCATCAGCTTGTGTGTATTAGCGAGGCAGCAAGACACGGACCAGAGGATTACTGGAAGAAGATCATGCAAGATGAACAGATGCCTAAAGCACTCACAGACCTCTTCCATGAAGATTCATCAAGATCAGATGATCATCATCATCGCCGCCACTCCGATATCAACGTCCAGAAGCAGCCTGAGACTTTGAACATGAAGCGTTTCCTCACAAACTTTGATACGGCTCCCAATCTCATAATCTATCAAAACAAGGTTGTCATCCATTGATTAACGAAGCTCATCATTGTCGTCATCGTCATCGTCATCATATATGGGGCGAGATATTAGTATTACTTTTGGGCTATTACGCGCATATGTAGATTAGCAGCAACTCAGGGCATTGTATATCTATTGCTGTAATGAAATCTAGGGTACGTATAGGATGAGTGTACAAGTATTAGGACAGCAACAGATAAAGAAGAGCGGCCATGTAGTCAGATTTTTTCGTTGCTTGCAGTGAATTTGTTATATATATTATCAACGTTCATCAATCGTCCTAATATGTTTCCCCTTGTACGTACTCTAGACTCATTTCTGTAGTTAAGAACGTTTAGCTTTTAGTGCACTGAGCTAATTCATCTACTACTTACTAATGGTTAGTCAGGGGACAAGTGCAGGTGCTATGTTCAAAGATGCAAAGCCAAATCTAAGTCGAACTAATTGAGATGTGCAGAAAATACGGTCAACTATGTCAATCTGTTTTGCTATCCTTGCAATTTATGTACATGTGTTTGTCTGGCTTGTGGCAAAGTAGAAAAATGCTGTGATTTTGATTCCGAAAATGCCTGCTCAACCTTCTGACTAGAACTTGGGAGAAAAGCATTAGCAGAATTACGTTGTAAGGTTCACCCAACCTCAATAACTTCAATGGTGTGTTTGGATGGATTTGGATTTCAACTGTCCATCCAAATCCCCTAAGTTTTTTGGTCTGTCGAAGGTTAAATAAATGCATTTTAAATCCAGTCAAGTTGAGATACTTAGTTATTTGACACTTCAACATCACTCTTCTCAAGTTGGATTTAGCTCCTCTTCAGTGGATATCCTCTCCATTTCCCACACTGCACGATTGGATGTACGATATGTGTTTTCATTTACTAGCAAGTGACATGATCGCCTTAAATTTGACTAATTCTAACCTTTTTCGAGCTATCCAGGTATTTTTTTTATGGGGTGAAGAACAGGCGGCTGTGACATTGTGGCCGCTGCTGCCGCCCCTGCGGCCTGCCGCTGCTGATGTCGTCGAGAAAAGAAACAGGTTCAGGCTTCAGTGTGCATTCTGTTGTGGGTTGAAGACTCTATATGGGTGAATTGGCGTGCGTGAGAGAGGCTTTTCTTCGCTGCCAACAGATAAGAAACGAGAACCAGAAGACTTGAGAGGAAAAAGGAGAATCGAAACTTCAATGTTTGACCCCAAAATTTTTCTGTTTTTGTTTCTTCCCCAAATTTTCTTTTAATTGCACTCTCTTTAGGGTATAGTAAGTTTTAGTCAAATTAAGGTACTTGAATTGATATGGATATCGGACTGACACTTTCCCGAAGCCATCTCGGTGGACGCACATCTCCATAACTTCCCCAGAAGCAATATGAAAACATCTGAAGCGTCTGACCATCATCGGCCTCTGGGGCAAGTAGATTGTTCCTGTATTGACTTCCACCAATTTCTTTTCAAAAAAAATTCCAAAGATGATTACTCTCCACATAACTACAACAGTTAAAATCATCCAGGAGGACCAGGATCAAGAGCGATGGAGTTAAATTCCCAAAAAAAAGGGGGGGGGGGGGGCTTTCAATTGGAGATTTCTCGTACATTAATTAGAGAAAATAAATTGAGATTTGCTCATAATGTCTAGTTTAAACTGCTGGTAATCTTGGTCGCCAAGATTATCTCTGGATATTCAGCCGTGTGCCAGATTTCCATTCCTTACCTGTAGTTCCATTCCTTATCTGTATTTGATATTCACGTGGATTCTTTCCCCCCGATGAAAACGTGCCTGGTGTAAAACCAAAATCTTTCTGCTAGCTTCTTTCATCCATTGAATGAAATAGTAAAATTAGTACGCACTATAAGTGCCTGGATTGTTACAATTGACGGCATTAATTTCTTTTGGATCTTTCAAATGAATGGCATTTATTGTCTTTCCAATTACAACGACTGCTAGAATAGAAGTAGAACCCATTCTCATCTTCTACTCAATTAGCAGCCAAAATCCTTAGCCGGTGAGCCTTTAAATTTTCTCTATCTCGTAAACTAGGTTTCAAGAATAGCGACCCTAATTTGCCTTCAGAAGCAAAACAGGATCAAGTTAAGACATGACGACGAGACATCTCTGTGCCACCCCGGTTCTTCTTCTGACTTTCTTTTTGGTATGCATCTTAATCCTACCCATCACTGGCTAGGCACCCCAAGCTTTTTAATAATTCTTTTGAGATCTTCTACACGATCATCTCTGGATGGATATGCTAGTGTCTTCTTTTGTTAGCAGCATGACCTGTAAGCTTTTTCTTTGTTGTCTTGTGTGTTCTGTCTCAGGTTATCAGCAATACTACTCTCAGCACTGCAAGAAAGGACCCACAGGAGTACTGGAACACCGTCATGAAAGGGGAGGCCATGCCCCAAGTGGTTAAGGCCCTCCTTCCTCAGACTGCTGAATCTCACTCTGACCAACACCAATTCGTCAAGAATTTTGATGCTAAGGCAAACGTTATAATCTATCATACCGGTCAAGTTGATCATCCAGGAGAGAAATCTCCTGTCAAAGAAGTAGATGTTTCTGTATTTGAAAGAGCTGAAGCAACAGCTAATTAATTAGTCTCCTTGAGCGGTGTATGTATGCACAAGATGAATGAAAATTAGTAGTTTACGTAGACTTCAATAAGAAGATGGAAGCAATAGTCTGTTAAACCTATGCAACTGCCCGGAAAAACCATGATCAACTGGTTGTCCCTTGAAAATTTTGATTATCCAATCCGATTAAACCCGTTCTCTTGACTCTGCGACGTCTCTTTTCTTTTTTCTTTTTCACGATGTTTAACTGGTTTATCATCTGTTGCTTGAAATTGATCATATTTAGCGTAACATAGGAGCTTTGGCGTCCTCAAGCTTTAGCTCCAGTTTGCTGGTTAAGGTTTCCAAATTGAGATTGCATAGCATGATGACTTTGCTTTTAAAATTCCTCTCGTGGAATTCCTCGTTCTGGGCAACTTCTCGTTTAAAATCTAGCCTCAAAAAGACAAATGCATCTGCTTTTCTCCATCATATCCATCTGTTTCTACATTTTACGTCATGCTAGCCGAATTGAAGCTTAACAGGACTAGACTTTGAGTTTGTAAATTAAATCTTTCTCGCATCGCAGCCAAACAAATTATAACACCACACCACAAACAGCTTTAGCACAACTTCTGGACTAAACTGAAGCAGATGGAACCAACACAAGGTGATTTGCAGCAAAGAAATGACAAACAGGTGAGCTTCCTGGTTCAATTCCAAGCACACGGAAGGCAATGTGATCAGGGCTCCAGTGAGAGGTATCCATGTGACAAACAGCAATAGCTTCAACCCTATCACCATTTTCACCATTCAGGGAAACTTTGTAAACGCGACTCTCACTTTCTTAATAGTGACAATAGAAAACTGTGCAAGGGTAAGGCAAGGTATGACATGCCACCATCTTTGGCGCTGAAATTCGTACAGGAACTTTAACCATGCGTACTTCTGTACACCGACAGTTGATCTCGTGAGGTGAACTGCTGACGGAACTTTAGCAGTTGCTTGGAACCCAAATGTCCCTTTGGCAAAATTAAGCATGGACTCGGAGGATGTAGCACAAAATTTCGTCTCTGATTTAATGGGCTTAGCTTCACATTTTCTTAGCGTATCTTCCATGGCCTTGGCCTGGAGAGATTCTTGAGAGAAAGGAGGAAAAAGGAATTTGGTCTGCTTTATATATATACACAGCATAAAACTCTTTCCGCTCGTACACTCTAACTCCCATTATATCTATCATCTAGGTTTTTTTTTTTTTTTTGTAATAATGCAAGTGGAAGGGCTCAAACTCAAGACCTTTTACTTACACTCCTATCCCCCAACCACCCAATTTATATCAATATATGCATATTGAAAAGGTGCTTTTAAGACTTATCAATTACTCGTATTTAAAAGATAAAAAGACCTATGGTACTTTTTAGAAGAATCAAGGTAATCTTTTGTTTTGTTGGGTAAACTATAGATAATCCCTATGTGATTTCACATATTGCGACATGATTTCCGTAAATGTTTCAAAATATCCACTCCATCTCCTATGATTTCATATACAGTGAAAACATGATTTAGAATAGCCTAAGTAATATTATTAGTTAAAATATCAATAATACCCTTGGTTAAATGACATAAGACCATAAGCAGATTATATGGATAAACACAAAAATAGAGGGGAATAAAGTGGATAGGCATACAAATCGTAGGGAGATTAAGTGGATATTATAGTTCTATCACATGCACTTTTAGATCGCATCTAGTTCAATTGTCGTAACGATGGTGTATTTTGTCCATTTTTCACTTTATATAAAAATATAGGGGGATTTGACATTATGCACAATCACAAGGGAGTTATATGTAATTTAATCTTTTTGTTTTCATATTTGAAGTACTCTATAAACTTGGATATTTTGTAAATAAAATTTGTTCTCCTTTTTTTTTTTTGGTTTAATTCACCATTACTCAAAAGGATATTTTGTCCTTTTTTTGATATAATTTACTACAGCTCAAGGGAATTTCATTTTTGTAGCAATTAGCACAATTCCTATTAATTATTAAGGAAATCAATGTTTGTTTGAATATCAAAATTTTTCAAATAATATTTGGTTTGCATCATAAACACATTTTTCTACCCACCTTTTTATATTTCCAACCACTTTTTTATCTCACATACATCACATTACAAAAAGTGCTACAGTAATTATTCCAAATAATATTTCAAATAATACTCTATCCAAACAAACCCATTTTGCAATTTGTCCATTTATTGGTGTTGAGAGTAGTTTAGATATTACAAAAACTAACACCAACTTCTGCTTACATTTTTAACCACCAAAACTCATCGTAATTTTTAACGGTAGTAGATAGATAGATAGATTGGTACCTCATGGTTTTCTTCTCATGTTCAAGTCATAGTTTCCATGGTTATTTTTTTCTTGTAGAGAAAACCTTGAATATTTGGTAATGTTACAACTATAGCCCACACTCATTGCTCTATCGAGCTGTGTTT
Organism: Coffea eugenioides; assembly: GCF_003713205.1. NCBI lineage: Eukaryota > Viridiplantae > Streptophyta > Magnoliopsida > Gentianales > Rubiaceae > Coffea > Coffea eugenioides. Next base: position 17,145,713 of record NC_040036.1, read on the forward strand.
CAATGGTGAAAAAGATGTTCTGAATCTTCTGATCTCTTTTGTGATTCTTTGTGTTTGGATTGCATTTTTCATGATTTTTCATGGAAAAATTACTGTAGCGATTTGATGTATGTGAGGGAAAAATGTAATAGGGAAATGTGATCACGGAAAACGACGTAATTTTCCGACGAAAAACGACAATCCAAACAAGGCCTAATTGCCAACTTACCACGTGCTTTTATTGCTTTTATCGAAGTCTTGCCAAGCCAACCGTGCATTATTGGGCTCTAATTGAGTCATCCATGCAGACCCAATTAACAAAGCCCAACGCGGGTACCCCATAGAATTGGTCGTGTTAACTTGTCGAACGGATAAAATTTATTTAAGAGGTAACCGAGGAAACGTCAGTGAAGCCTCCAAACCAAAGGAAAAAGAAAAGAGACTCTCCTGATTGTCAACCCTCAATCAACAACCGCGTACAAATTCACAAACCACATATTTCAAGATTTCATGATTCTTCAGGAATTGGAATTGGGATGCATAAATATCCCACTAATCATTTCATTGATTTCCAACGGACATTTTGGCAACAAGAGGACTCTAAAGAGAACTTAATAGACGAGGAATGAAGAACAGATGCATAGATGTCTAGAGTTTACGACAACTGGGAAAGGCTGGTCAGAGCCACTCTGCGCAGAGAGGAGCTGAAGCTCAGCGGTCAAAGGACCCCAAGTGAACTTTCCTTGGCATCATTATCAGCATCTGCCTCCTTTAGCTTCACTGCTTCCTCTGCCCGAATTTCATCTTTCAACTTCTCCAGCTTCTTAGCGGGTGAATCGTTTTCCTATCATCAAATTCTCCTCGCTACCGATTATTTTAATGAATCCTCCAATCTCATCAAGCATGGCCATTCCGGGGATCTCTTTTATGGAACTTTACAAGCCGGGACTCCAGTTGTTGTGAAGAAAATTGATCTTTCCTTGGTGAAGAATGAATCCTATTTCGTAGAGCAACTGGAAATTTTCGGCAAGCTTTCGCATTCCAGATTGGTACCGTTGTTGGGGCACTGTTTGGATCAGGGGGATGACAAGTTCCTGGTTTACAAGTACATGTCTAACAGGGACTTGTCCACTTCGTTAATTTTGGAACTTGATTCGGAAGATGATGACCTGCTATTACCGACATTAGATTGGAAAACCAGGCTGAAGATTGCAACTGGAGTTGCAGAGGCTCTGTTTTATCTGCATCATCAATGCATTCCACCTCTTGTTCACAGGTTTCCCCCAATTCCCAAGACTTGCTCACTTTCAACAGTTTCTTTGATTATAGCCAGAGTAATTGAGTGATGGATGGTACTGATCATTTGGCATAATTCTACTCCTTTTGGTCTTTGAAGGGATATTCAAGCTAGCAGCATACTTCTTGACGATAACTTTGAGATTTGTCTAGGAAGCCTGACTGAGGTTTGTACAGCTCAAGTAAAAGACGGTAATCAAAACAGAATTGCCAGGTTCCTGCGGCTGCCAAAGTAATTACTAATATTTTTTTTCTTCAAAAAAAATTTGTGGTTCTTTATATTCTTATTTATACATTTCTCTCAAGTATTCTCGCTTTAATTTGCACAATGTGGCCATAATCCAGTATTCTTGAAGGTTAGAATCAGAATAAGTTGTTCAGGAGAGTTAAGAATGAGGCTTGTTTACACTATTAGGAGGTATTGTGATTGACTTTAAATGTCACGATTTCTGGATTCTGATAAAGACCTTCAGCCTGTGTTCATCTGCATTGACAAATGACTTCCCTCTGTGGGATTGAAATTCCAAAATAAACCTAAGCTTGACAACCTATCTTTCCGTTTTGTCTGCAATACAAAACTATTTCCTCTTTTACCTTATTCGCTGTCCTTAATTCAGTACTTGCTTTTGTAGTTCTGTTATTGTTCTGGAGGCTTCTTGACGATCTATTTTCTTTATGCGCAGGGGAGCTGCACAAGGAACTTCTGGTATGTCCCTTTGACTTTACACTCTGAGTTGTAAAATTTGGATTTGTCCATCTTCAAATTAGGATTTGTTACCAATCAAAGATGGCAAAATTTGCTTTAAATCTTCACATTCTGGCCCATCTACGCTGCAGTACTTTAATCAGACATTGCAATATGGCAGAGTATCCATCTGTTGAATGCTTTCTGTATAATCTTTCCAAAAACTACCAAGAACAAGAGTCTAACGGCTATCCAAAACTATTGACATCTGGAATCTAGTTTGATAGCTAAAAGTTGGACATTACCATGTAATGGACTCTAGACTCGTCTTGGTGTGCCCTTTTATCTTCGATGAATATCATCAGGTTCTGTGGATTACTGCTCGTGTTTGAATGTAAGGATTGAGACGGGTATTCCTCATTTATTTTAGCAGTTGTCTGGGGGTTCCTTTTGTTTTGAAAAACAAATTGAAAATTTTACCACTTTGGTATAACAAAAGACACTGCACTGCACCTTGAGGGAGAGATAGATGTTTATTCAACCAAAATATAAGGTAGGAAGAGTAGTACAAATTGAATCGTCTTTTTCTTAACTCGTAGGTTCTCACCATGCACTCATTTAGTTAATAAAAGAGTAATGCCTTTAAGAGGTTGCTTCCCTTGGTTACCTGCACAAATCACCTTTTCCTAGTCAATTCACTTTTCATTCTTTATTTACTTCACAAGGGGCATGCTATTTACTCATCTCAACTTTTGAAACCCCTTGGCCCATTCTATTCCGGCATTCATGAACATTATCATCTAAAACATCTTGACTTGCCAGGTACATCCAAGGCAACAATTGCCTATGATATTTACTGCTTTGGAAAGGTTTTGCTTGAGCTTATAACCGGCAAGCCAAGTCTTAGTGTTTTGCTTGAGCGAGTAACAAGCAAGCTGGATCTTACTGCTGCCAGTGGTTACCCGGTAAGGCCAGAAACCGTCCCTGTAACGGTTGGAGCTGACCATCATAGTGTCCCAGGAAAAAGTGATCCTCCTGACGAGGAAGATTGGATGGCAGATGTTCTGCCTTACTTAACTATGTATGATGACAGGAAATTTGTTCTCAAGATTGTAGACAATTCTTTAAACATAGATCATGAGGATCTTTTGATGGAAGTATGGGCAGTGGCTATGGTTGCCAAGGCCTGCCTCAACCCCAAGCCTTCAAGGCGGCCCCGGATGACACAGGTACTTGAAGCTTTGAGAAACCCTTTGAAAGTGGCAACTGAAGAAGGCAGGCTGTGGGGTTGGCTCTCTACTTCTAATGGCACTAATCCTTCCAGCTCGGTTCTCCCACCACCAGTGAAGAAAAACGAACCTCCAGCTGCATTGCGATCTGCGGAATTGGAACTAGAATTCTACTGAATTGTACGACTTCTTAGGATTGAAAATCAAATAGCTTGAATTCCATCATTTGGGCGATAAGAAGAAATGTTTGAGATTGAAATACTACAAAATAGTGGTTGATGAGCAGTATACACAAATTTACGAGTTTTTACCCGCATAAATCGCCAAAATTTTCAGAGCTTCTCAATATGATGATTAACAAAGCAAAAAAGAAAAAAGACTTCTTTATGCCTATTTTAATAGTTGGGGAACTGAGAAACTATATGCGTACAGACGGTTTTTGGACGATTTCGTGGTAAAAACTAGAAATTTGGATGCCTGCCAACCGCGACTGGGTTGTGCACATCCTTCACTTGATTCTTAAGAAAATTTTCATTAAATAATGAGTGAATATATCATCCTGAATCATCCTGACGAGGAAGATTGGATGGCAGATTATATATCATTAGTCGGTTTAAATTTCCCGTTTTATTTCATAGTAGTTTTGCCCCAAGAAAAGTATTGAAAACCGAACAGTACAATTGAACAACAAGTCTAACATACAAGTACTAGAAAATGATAGAGAGCAGTTCAGCCATGGATACTTCAGCAGAAATACGCGACTAGATCGAAGAAGTGGACGCAACCAGGACAAAGTTATCTGCTGGAAAGAAATGGCAAACAGGAGAAGTCCCTGGTTTGATTCCAAGCACACGGAAGGAGACATGATTAGGGCTCCACCGAGAGGTGTCCAAGTGACAAACAGCAATAGCTTCAACCCTTTCACCATTTTCGCCGTACAGTGAAATCTTGTATACCTGACTCTCGCTCTCTTGATGATGGCAGAAAAATACTGCATAGGGATAGGGCATGGTATGACAGGCTGCCATAGTTGGAGCTGAAACTCGTCGAGGAACTTGTATAATAGTATATTGCCGTACGCCAGCAACTGATCTTGTAAGATGAATTGTCGATAGTGCTTTGATGTTGGCTTCAGACCCCAAGATTTCTCGAGCAAAGTTAATCATCGACTCGTAGGATGTAGCACAGAACTTGGTTTCCCCTTTGATGGGAGCAATCTCGCATTGTCTTAGTGTATCTTC